>NW_005871619.1:112035-143743 GCF_000147115.1 Myotis lucifugus | reverse complement strand
CCCCTGGATCCCGGCCTCTCCTTGTCCCACTGCTTCGCCCAGGTGAGAGCCACCGCCCTGCGGGGTGCTGCTCCTTTAAGTTTCCACTGGGCAGGAGTGTCCTACATGGACACCACGCTTCCAAAAAGGACTTCACTGATTGACACCTTTCTGTGTTACAAGCTGATGAAGAAACTTCGAACAATTCTGTCCCTTTCAAAGTGAATTCGCTACCAAAGCCGCAGCTGCATCTAACTTGCAATAAACAGCCCTTTACTTTCTCAACGCTCCTGCCCGCGCCCCGGCCCCCACCCTTACCTGTGCGCACATCCAAGGGGTTCTCAGCTCCCCCCAGGTTCCTCCTCTGAGCTTCTAGGAAAGTGACAGAATCCCAGCTGGGCTACTAGGTCCATTCCGTGGTTCAGTGGTTCAGTGGTTCAGTGGTTCAGTGCGCCGTTGCAGAAGCTGAGGGTAGAGTCCGGGAAGGGCCACAGGGAGATGCTGGCTCCACGTTGGGCCTAAAGTGGGGCTGACACCCACGCGTGGCTGCTTGTGCCCACTCTTTGTTTTGCTTTTGCAGTCGCTCAGCGCTGGTCTTTCCTGGACGGAACCGGCTGTGAAATGGACTCTCTGGTCAGACTCCTTTAAGGTGGGTCTTTTATGGACCACTTGATGCGCAGGTGTGAGCTCTTCTGTGTCTTGAAGCAATAGGGGGGATCAGGTGAACCAGTTCTCTTCAATTCCTGCAGAGATGTAGCGCTTTATTCCACCTGGCGGCTGGGGTCTCTCCCTGGACAGTCTTCCCAGGGCGTGTGCCTGGGGCCGAGGAGAAAGGAAGCCGTTGGCCCTCACCTTAAAGCCAATTCCTGTCTGCCTGAGAGGATTGCTTTGTAATTCATAGGCTTTGGCCACTTTTGTGGTTTCCTGCTGGTGACAAGCCACGCAGGCCTGCAGCATCGCCTGAGCACCTGCTGCAGCCTCCTGTCCCCGGCGGTACCCGCAGGAACCAGCCCACCTGATCCGCACCTGGACCTTAAGGGGCAGAGTGATTCTCCCCCAGGTGCAGGTCCGAGGCTGGGGTTGGAGGTGACCTGGCTGAGCCCACACAGCAGGGAATGTGCACACAGGTCAGCTAGGGAGGGGCTTAGAGATGAACCTTCAGAATCAGCCCTGACCCTCACACGTTGTTGGTGGGAATGTAAAATTGTGTAGTCGCCTTGGAAAACCGTCTTAGAGTTCCCCCAAAAGTTAAAAATGGAGTTACCATAAGACCCAGCAATTCCATCCCTAGGTATATACCCAAGAAAGTAAAAAGAAATCTCCACACAAAAACGTGTACATAAATATTCAGAGCAGCATTGACCATGATAACCAAAAGTTAAAACAGCATTTGTCCAAAGGACCTAAATAGACACTTTTGGAAAGAGGACATTCAGAAGGCCAAGAGACACATGAAAACATGCTCAAAGTCACTAATCATCCGAGAGATGCAAATCAAAACGACAATGAGGTACCACTTCACACCTGTCAGAATGGCTATCATCAACAAATCAACAAATGACAAGTGCTGGAGAGGATGCGGAGAAAAAGGAACCCTCCTTCACTGCTGGTGGGAATGCAGATTGGTGCAGCCACTGTGGAAAACAGTATGGCATTTCCTCAAAAATTTAAAAATGGAACTGCCATTTGACTCAGTAATCCCACTTCTAGGAATATATCCCAAGAAAACAGAAATACCAATCAAAAAGGATATATGCACCCCTATGTTCATAGCAGCACAATTTACAATAGCTAAGATTTGGAAACAGCCTAAATGCCCATCAGCAGATGAGTGGATTAGAAAACTGTGGTACATCTACACAACAGAATACTATGCTGCTATAAAAAAGAAGGAATTCTTACCATTTACAGCAGCGTGGATGGAACTGGAGAGCATTATGCTAAGTGAAATAAGCCAGTCAGTGAAAGATAAATACCACATGCTCTCACTCATTTATGGATAATAAAGAACATTATAACCTGATGAACAAAAAGATAGATAGATATAGAGGCAGAGAAGCATCGAACAGACTGTCAAATTACAGCGGGAAGGCTGGGGAGTGTTGAGGTGGGGTAAGAGATCAACTGAAGAACTTGTATGCATGCATATAAGCATAACCAATGGACACAAGACACTGGGTGGGGTGAGGTGAGGGCTTGTGCAGGGGGTGGGGGCGTAGGGGAGGCTGGGGGAAGGTCAATGAAAAAAAAAGGAGACATCTGTACTACTATTTGTAATGTTTTAAACAATAAAATAAAATTTTAAAAAAACAGCATGTGTCCATCCTCTGACAAACAGATAAAGCAAATGCGGAAGGTAAATACAATGGAATATTATTCAGCCATGAAAAGGCATGAAGTACTGACACATGCTACAACATGAATGAAAGAAGTCAGACGTAAAAGATCCCATACTGCATGAGTCCATTCATATGAAATGTCCAGAACTGGCAAATTCATAATTCATGAAGTAGACTGGTCCCTGCCTAGGGCTGGGGTGGTGGTGGTGATGGAGGAAAATGGGAAGAAAAGGTAAATGGGTTCAGAGTTTCTTTCTGGGGTAGCAAGAATCTTCTAAATTATATTTGGTGATGGTTGCTCAAGGCTGTGATGGGTCAAATGTAGGATATGTGAGTTATCTCTCCACGCTGTTATGCAAGACATCAGCTCTGTAGGCCATGGCTCCTTGGACATATTGAATGTAAGTGATTTAGACCTTGGGAAAAATACCTTAAAAGGGGGAAGAGAAAAGGATGCCCTTTTGGAATCCCAGAGCTCTTGTTATTTTTGTGGGTTTATTGACATATTGGACTACGGATTTGAAAATTTTTAATCATTCTTCCCTGAGTAAAATATTAGTCACTATTTGCACAAACAGATGGGTAATAATCAATCCACATTACTTGTTGCTTAATTTGTTCAATGAGGAAACATAGATAATGGCTCCTGGAGCACCATGGAATTAAGAAAAAACAAAGCAACTTACCCAACTGGTATGATATTTATTTTTATGATATTTATAGAGATGTATACCCATCACCACATCTAATTTTAGGACTTATTGTCACCCCCCCCCAAAAAAAAAACCCACCTTGCCCATTAGAAGTCAATTCCCATTCTCTCCTCCCCCTTCTTCCCCAGCCCTAGGCAACCACTAATCTATTTTCTGTGTTTATGAATTTTTCTACTCTGGGTATCTATATATATAAAACCCTAATGTGCAAATAGACCAAACAGCGGAACAACCGAACAATCAGTTGCTATGATGTGTGCTGACCACCAGGGCGCGCACAGCATATGGCAGGCGTCGGCAGCGGGTGGCAGAGCACGGAACATGGCGGGTGTTGGCCACGGCAGGATGGTGGAGCAGGTGAGCAGGGGTGCAAGGCCAAGGTGGGGTGCCGGTTGCTGTCATTGGGATGAGCCCCTGGTGGTTACTGAAAATTCTTTGCTCCTTGCACCACGGTCCCATCTGGGGCTTGCATCTGCTGTGGGCGCCCGCCCCACTCACTCTCGCTGCCGGTGCTGGAGCCGCCACTTGAACCTGCTGCAGGCGCCCGGCACTGGTCCCGATCACTCGCGCTGTTCAGTGGGTGTGAGCAGTGGCTGCCAGCCCGATCGCCCCTGAGGCCTTCTCCACTTCCCCCTGCTCCTGAGGGGTGATCGGGGCAGCAGCCGCCACTTGCACCCGCTGCTGGCGCCGGCCCCAATTCGCTCTGCGTTGTCAGGGGGTGTGAGCAGCACCATCAGCACATGGGAGCGGTGGTGGTGTGAGCGGGGCTGCCAGCAGACAGGGGAGGGGGGGCACTGCGGGAGGGGCTGGGCAGGGGCAGGGAGGATGGGCCGAGACCCGCCCCTGTGCCCACCACAGCCTCGCGGCCCACGTTCCTTTCAAGGTGCATGGATTCGTGAACTGGGCCCTTAGTTTTATATAAATGAAATCATATAACATGTTGTCCTTTGTAACTGACTTCTTCCACACAGCATAATGTTTTTAAGAATTATCCACATTGTAGCACGCATCAATATTTTATTCCTTTTTATAGGTGAATAATATTTCATTATGTGGATATACCACATTTTATTTATCTATCAGTTGATGTACATTTGAGTTGTTTCCACTTTTTGAGTGGTATGAATAACACTTCTAAAACATTCATGTATGATATTTTATGTAATCGTAAGTCTCATTTCAGTTGAGGAGATTCTCTAGAACTGCTGGGTCATATAATAACTCTATGTTTAATTTTTTAAGGACTTGCCAAGCTATTTTCCAAAGTGGCTGTATCATTTTATATCTCCAGCAACACTAAATGAGGGTTTCAATTACTTTAAATCCTTGCCAACATTTGTGATTATCTCTTTCTAATACTTTGTTAAGTGGTATCTCATTGAGGTTTTTATTTGGATTTCTATGATAACTAATGATGTTGAATATTTTTTCATGTGTTATTGATCATTTGCATATATTCTTTGGAAAAATGTCTAATTAGAGCCTATTTTCAAATTGGGTTATTTACTCTTTAATGATTATGTTGTAAGAGTTCTTTATATATTCTGGATACAAGTCCCTTTATATAGCCTGGATATAGCATTTGGAAATATTCCCCCAGTCTATGGATTGTGTTTTCACTTTCTTGATGGTGTCATTTGGAGCACAAAAGCCTTTAATTTTGATGAAGCCTAATATATGCTTTTTTTCTTTTGTCTCTTGTGCTTTTTGATAAGTCTTTGACTAATACAAGGTCGTAAACATTTACTCCTAAGAGTTTTATAGTTGTAGCTCTTACATTTAGGTCTATGATTAAGTTTGAGTTAATTTTATGTGTATGATATAAGGAACGGATCCAATTTTTATTCTTTTGCTTTTGAATATCAAATTGTCTTAGCACTTTGTTTTGAAAAGATTATCCTTTCTCCCTTGAATTGCCTTAGCTCCCTTTTTGAAAATCAATTCACCATAAATGCAAGGGTTTCTTTCTGAACTCCCAATTCTGTTCCATTGATTTATGCATCTGTCCTTATGTAGTACCACACTGTCTTGATAACTGTAGCTTTGTAGTAAGTCCCCCACCCAAGTTTTCTTGATATAATCTATAATAATAAAAGCATAATATGCTAATTAGACCAGATGTCCTTCTGGACGTCCTTCCAGATGAAGCCGGGGCTGCGAGGGAAGCCTGGGTCCCGGCAGCCAGGGGAAGGAAGGCCTACTCTTACATGAATTTCGTGCAACGGGACTCTAGTTGTCATATAACATTGTATAAGTTTAAGGTGCACACAATAATGATTTGACATATGAATATATTGCAAAATGATTACCATGTGAGCATCTCTGCTGGGCCAGCACAGCTATGAGCAGAGTTGGTGCTTTGTGTAACCTCACAAGCGGTGTTCTGTTAATATTCCCAGACTGCAGATGAGAAAGCTGAGGCCTTGAGAGTGAGCTGCTTAAGGACCCATTACTAGTAATTGGAGGGACAAATGCTAGCCCTCATCTGCTGACTCTAAAGTTGATATCATTAATCTTTATTTGGGGAAGTGTCTTTTGTTCACATAAAATGTGTCCCATAAAAGACAAATTTGTTTTGGGAAAATTCATTACGAAGAACACGTTATTACCTATCAGCACCACAGTAATGAATGTTTACTTAAAAATTACCCATAGGAATGGATTGGATAATGGTTGACAAACGTGAAATTGTCAATACTTATTTAATTTGTATTCAGAGCCACTTTGGTAGCTAAAGAGCAAAATACCATGGATCCCGTCATGTTTCACCCCTTTGCATCTTCTAAACTAAGGCAGATCCTCATGAGGTTACACCTGCTGGGTCTTCCAGCCTCAGTGACAGTGAGCAGCAGAAACACGCTCTTTCACCACATCCCGCCGCCGTTGGCCTGTCGCGAGGCTCTCCTTGTGACATGCTGGGCTGGGACAGGATGCTCTTTGCGAGCTGGGCCAGGCCCCATCTTTGTCTCACTTCTGCGTGCTGAGTTCAGATCAGGTTGCCATTATAAGCCGACGTCCATAAAAGTCTGAAAATAAGAGTGTTCAGCAACAGGAGATTTATTCCTTTCATGGTAGCAAGAAGGTCACTTGGAATATCTGCTTGCAGGCGAGCACATGGCTTTGCAGTTTCTCTGCAGGTGCTAGGTTCTCTCCTCTAAGACAGGTCATTTCAGTTTCTTCTAGGAAGTCCGACCATAGAAAAAAGAAGTTGCTGGAAGAACATCTGTATTCATGCACACTCCTTCCTCTAGGGCTTGATTATGGAAATCCCCGGTCTAACAGATGGCGGGGTGTGGGGCTCGGTGTTGCAGACACTGTTATTAACCAATGAGATGCATGTGTCCTCTGCCCACAGTTCTCCGGAGGGCCGCTCTTCAGCCAGATGCTGACCTGAGGTTCTGGTAGCTGGGACGAAGGCAGCTCTGGACACGGAGGAGAGAATTTTAGCACCAGCTACTTTCGCACCTTTCTGAAGGCCAAGGATAAGACCTAATTCTGCATTTATCTTTCTCTGATTGGAAGCAGACTTCTGAGTCTTCAGAGTTATTTCCTGGGCATTGGACCGACCAAGACCCCAGATTGAGTGGCTAGAGAAGATTCGAATGCAGACTAGTCTGATTAAGAAACACAAGTGAAAATTTCAGAGTAGAAATGGATGGACAGTCACTAACGGACTCATTGGTTCTCTGTGGTTTGCTGAGCCAAATGTACTGATAATACCCCATAGGGATCCGTAGTTACCCAAGCTTCACTCTCAGCTGGAACTTTGCTTGTGGCTTCTCAGAGTCGGGAGGGACCTCAGAAACCTAAACAAGTTAGAGGATGAGGGATCTTAAAAAGTGAAGAGGTACCAGTATTGCTCCAATAATGAAAAATTCAGATGACTTTTGGCTTGGCACTTATTTTTTTTATCACTTTATGCTTATAAATAGCATCAATGAATACTGAATAATTTAGGTTGCCATGGGGCAAAAGTACCCAGACATTGTAATACGTAAAATACATGCAAGGTACCTTAGAGCCTAAAGCCTCAACACTGTGAAAGGTTAAAGGGCTGAGCATCTCACTCTCCTGGTGGTCAGGGAGGGTGAGAGAGGGAGAGATGTAAGTTATGTTGAAGAAAATGCTTGTCGTGTTCGATAATGCAAAATCTGTTCTGTGTTTTTCTTCTGCATTAACTCTACTATGAAGAGCAAAGGCTTAGCTATTTCAGAGAAAATTTTCTGGCTCCAGATTTGAGAAGAGTATTCAGCTCTGTCCACTAAAACTGTCTGCCATGATGAAAGCATTCAATATCTATACTGTCAATATCCTCACCAGCAGCCCCAGGTGACTGCTGAGCACTCCATACATGGCCAGAGCCACGGAGGGACTAAGTTTTTATTTTAGTTTAATTAATTCACTTTAAATGTAAATAGCCACATGTGACTAGTAGCTGCCATATTGGTTCTGATATATTGGTTCATAGAGTTCTGACATATTGGACAAAACTATAGGTAATAACTTAAAGCTCATTGATATCTCTTTATGCTAATGACTTATAACTTGAAAAATACATGTATGCATAGTACAATGAAATGAAAGTAATAAGAAAGCATCTACTTGATAGGAAAGACTTTCATGAAATTAAGTATTCTCTCCATGTCCTACTGCAGTCCCCCTTTGGAGATGCAACTATGGACAATTGCTTCTCCCCCTTCCAGGAGTTGTGTACGTGTGTGTAAATGGGCAAATGCATACACATTTTATCATGTAAGTGGGAACATATAGTACCCACTGTTTTCTCTTTCACTTCAGAACATTCTGGAGCTCTTGACATATGGATGCTAAAGCTGCCTCAACTTTTTAAAGGTTGTATAATATTCCACTATCAGCACTATTATTTATTTACCTGGCCCCCAATAGTGGATATTTGATTTTTTTACTTCTAATTGCTACTGCAAACATCACTTGAATGACCATCTGCCCACTTCTAATTTTGCATAAATGTATACCTGGTATTTTCCATGATTGTAAATTGCTTGAGAAGAGAACTCTTGAAGACAATATCAGGAACACATCAGTTGGGATTTAATAAGGTGCTCTCAGGAGCAAACCAGAGTGAGTGTAATTTCCATCTGATGAGTGTAATGCTGCCTGTACGTCCCATGGGCGAAGTGGTTGCTATTTGCTCACCAGTGTAACTGACATGCCCCAGTCCTGGCCCATAGCAGAAGCTCAGTAGGTCCTTGTCAACCAAACAAGACGTCCTAGTGACAGATCCTACGCTGAGGTCTCTCATCTCCTTCAGAAAGGATCTGCTGGGATTGAACAGGTTGCCTTTGTCATTGATTGCAAAGGCTAGTAATACCTCTGACAAGCAAAGGTTATTTATTTGTTAATTGCAGCATGCCCATTCCTGGAGTAATATCCATCAATGTTCCTACAGAATGATAATAAAGAATTTAAAATACTTTACAAATATTAAGAGTTATTCTTCAAAAGTTTTCTTAAAATTGGACAACATCATGTGGAAATTGATCTGGAGAAAGACATCGTCACCCATTGTGTGGACTAAGAGTTGTGCTTGGTGGCCGCCTCGGGCCTTCTTGGCTGCGAGGACCTGCCCTTGGCCACCCTCGTGCCTGCGATGTTTCTTCAAGGCCGTGAACTCTGGATGAGTTGGGGTTGCGTGCCTGACCTCAGGCGAGATTTCCCAGGGCACTTGGAGCCCGGCCTCTCCCTCCAGCTTCTCCTGCCACAGGGCTGCGTGAGGGCTCCCTGCCCCTTCTTCTGGAACCAACTGTTTTCCTACCGTTCCCCTGAGCTGGTCTCCTCTGCAAGAGCTTCCGCCGGGTAAGCCCTGGAAACGGGTCTCTTTCCCCTGTCACTGCCTCTGGTTTTGGCTCCTGTCCCCGGACTCAGCCCTCGGAGGGAGAGTGGGGAGGCGCATGGGAGGGAGCATGTTGCTTGGCTGAGGGATTTTTATAGTGAGAAAAGGTCAAAACAGGCTCCCATCTGCCTCATACTCAGTGTGGTGGGGAGTCCAGAGTGAAGCATGACTCTCAGGTCAGGGGATCCAGGAGGGTGGGTGACGAGGAGGAGTGGCCAGCAACAGGGGAGAACAGCCCTCGAACCCACACCTGTGGAGGAAAGTGGGTTCCCCTAAAGTGGGACCAGGTTTCACCAGCAGGACCAGAAAGGCCAGAAGAGAAGGAGACGGGAAGGTTGACATCTTGGATTCACACTTGGACTCAGGAAGCTATCGCTCATACCATGACCTTGTCAGGCCTGCTGGGGGACTTCATGTATTTCATTAGTGTCTTTAAATTTGCTTATTGAGATTCTTTTTTAAAAAATTTATCTTTATAGTTGAATAGAGATTCTTATTAAGAAAATAAAAGATCTAATAACTCAGAAAAGTGTAAAGAATAAGCTGAAATCTCACAACATAGATGACTACCATTAGCATTTTACTTATTTTTAATTTAAGTTAGGGTTTTTCAAAATGCTGACATGCCAAGCTCAAAAGGTTCGCCATCACTGATGTATTTCATTAGTGTCTTTAAATTTGCTTATTGAGATTCTTTTTATAAAAAATTTATCTTTATAGTTGAATAGAGATTCTTATTAAGAAAATAAAAGATCTAACAACTCAGAAAAGTGTAAAGAATAAGCTGAAATCTCACAACATAGATGACTACCATTAGCATTTTACTTATTTTTAATTTTAAAAAATATGTTTTTATTGATTTCAGAGATGAAGGGAGAGAGAGATAGAAACATCAATGATGAGAGAGAATCATTGATCAGCTGCCTCTTGCATGCCCCACACTGGGGACTGAGTCCACAACCGGGCATATGCCCTGACCTGGAATCAGACCATGACCTCCTGGTTCACAGGTGGACGCTCAACCACTGAGCCACGCCAGCCGGCTAACATTAGCAGTTTAATCTGACATTTATATTTCATGTAAGTGAGCTCATGTTAAACATGCTACTTTTTCTGAATAACCTCCTGTTTTTTCTTTCAGTAATTTTTTTCCTTCTTTCGTCCTGTCTCCTCGCCTCAGTCCAATCAGGTAACAGATGGTTACATTTGTTGTGCAACAGTTTTTCACAATTACACACACACACACACACACACACACACACACACACACACACAAACACACAGATTTCTGTTATTGTTTGTTTTACAAAAAATGAGATATTTTATATAGTCCTCTTTATCTTGCTTTTCTCTTAATTAAATGTGGTGAAGATGTCCTTACATCACTGATTTTTATTTTTATTTTTTGCTATGATGTTTCAATGTTTGCATACATGTTACAAAATTTATTCCACATTCCTCATTCACGGGCACTCAGATAATTTTCTTCCTTTTTTCTTTCTATTTTCTTCTCAAATAATGCCACAGTCGATAGAATTGTACAAATAGCTTTAAGGATGAGTATTATTATTATTTATCTCAGTGGGATAGATTCCCAAGAGTAAGATTGCTAAGTTGAAGGGTAAGTGTATTTTTTCCATTTTGTTTTTTTAAAAAAAAATGCATATTGCCAGTGTCAGTTAGAAATAAAGCTACAAAAACATCACGTTGCCACCAGCAATGTCTCCAAGTGCCCCTTCTCCCGGCGTCCCACCAACATTACGGTTCGCACGTCTTCTAATTCTTTTCGATTCGTGGTGAGATACAATATCTGATTGGTATTTAAACATATGATTTCTTGCCTATGAATTTGGCTGAGTGGCTTCTCAGGTTTACTGGCTGCTATGTTTTCTTCTTCTATGAACTGTCATATTCAAACCATGTGCCCATTTTCCCATTGACTTGATGGTCTTTTTATCAACTGGTAAATGTTCAACCTGTGATTGACATGAGGCCTGTATCTGTCCTGCACGTGGTGAGTGTGCCGCCAGACCCAGCTCTATTTTGCAGATACTGCCTGTACTTGACTGTCTCCTGTAGCCCCTGGGGTTTCTGTCGAGTTTACAAGTGTATCCCCGGCCCCGAGGTTAGGCATACTTTCCCCAGGACATTCTACTATCTGAATTGGTTGGCTTAATTTTTTTAAACCATCTAAATGTTTTTCTTGTTTCATTTATACATTAAGCATATATATACTAATAAAAGCCTATGTCAGTGGTTCTCAACCTTCTGGCCCTTTAAATACAGTTCCTCATGTTGTGACCCAAACATAAAATTATTTTCGTTGCTACTTCATAACTGTAATGTTGCTACTGTTATGAATCGTCATGTAAACATCTGATATGCAGGATGGTCTTAGGTGACCCCTGTGAAAGGGTCGTTTGACCGCCAAAGGGGTTGCGACCCACAGGTTGAGAACCCCTGGCCTATGTGGCCATCATGCTGTCACACCGTGATGCCCTCTCGCTGTCACAATCCATCACCAGGAGGATGTGTGTGCAGTGAGCTCACGTGGGTGGGCAGGGCTCGGCGGCACCGTGCGGTGCAAAGGCAGGGCCCCTGGCTCCAGCCTACCTCTTTGGGGCAATCCATCGAGGAGCCCCGGATGGGTGGGTGGGGCCTACCTCTTTGGGGAGATTGATCACAGGGCTCCCGCACTGTGAGAGGGCACAGGCCAGGCAGGGGACCCCTCCCCCAAGTGCACGAATTTCATGCACCAGGCCTCTAGTTTTAAATATGTCTGAAATGAGCTCAGGGTTCAATTTCACTTCCCCCCACTCTGTCTGACTTCTCTAATGCTATTAGAATTTGGTTCACATAAGTTAAAGGGAAGCTCCCAACAGTGTTCTTCTCTTTTTAACCCACTGCCGCTGCCCGCTCTCCTCTTGCCTGTTTCCTCCACGCTCCTGACCTGACCTAGTGCTCACACCTGGCCCTTTTTTTCTGCTCTTGCATTCTTGCTTCAGCCAACAGCAACCTCACCAAGAGCAACAACAATGGAGTAGCAATATCAGTAGCTAGCACTGACATTTCCTGGGTCTTTTGCTCTCTGCATGCCAGGCTCTGTTCTAGGTGCTCTGCCTACTTAACTTGTCTAATTGTCCTGCAGCCCTGTGGCCTAGGCAGGGTGAGGAGGGTGGTCTATTTTTTAAAATGTATGTACTTTAAAATTATATATATATATATATGTATATATATATATATATATGCATAATATGCTAATTAGACCAGATGTCCTTCCGTATGACCTTCCAGATGAAGCTGGGGCTACAAGGGAAGCCTGGGTCCTGGGTGACAGAGTAAAGCTGGTGCTGGCAACCAAGGGAAGGAATGCCTACTCTTGCACAAATTTCGTGCATCGGGCCTCTAGTATATATATAATTGATTTCTGAGAGGAAGGGAGAAGGAGAGAGGGATAGAAACATCAATGATGTGAGAGAATCATTGATTGGCTTCCTCCTGCACACCCCCTACTGTGGTAGAGGTCAAGCCCACAACCTGGACACGTGCCCTGACCAGGATTCCAACCATGACCTCCTGGTTCATAGGTAGACGTTCAGCCACTGGGCCATAATGGCTGTGCAAGAGGATGGTCTTTTGAGGCCAAAAACTAAGCCACCATCCATGGTCACACAGGTCTGAGGGGCCCTGCCAGGGCCTGACCCCACAGTCTTTATGTTCACCACGCTGTTCCAGACCCACACACGTGATGGGGACACAGGCCTGTTCCCCTGCTTTCCCACTTGCTGTTTTGGTCCCTTGCTCCTCCCTGTCCTTTCTCCCCCAGGAATGACAGTGGCCTCAGGTGTTTCATCAGCCCTTCTTCCGATGCTGCTGCTCATGAAACCACAGAGTTGAGCTGTGCCTGGGGACACGGGGTCCCCAATGAGCTTGGCCTGCTTCCCCTATGCTGCCCTAAGCCACACCCGTCATGTCCCACAATGCAAAGCCCTGTGCTAAACCCAGAAGGAGTGCTCTTCTGTGTTCGGAACTGAGGATACTTTGATGCAGCGGTTCTCAACCTGTGGGTCGCAACCCCTTTGGTGGTCGAACGACCCTTTCACAGGGATCGCCTAAGACCATCCTGCATATCAGATATTTACATTACGATTCATAATAGTAGCAACATTACAGTTATGAAGTAGCAACAAAAATAATTTTATGGTTGGGTCACAACATGAGGAACTGTATTTAAAGGACCAGAAGGACTGAGGCTACTTTAGTGAGTCCAAAGCACAGCTGCCTTGAACTTCTCAGGCCTGCGGGAACTTTGTGTGAACACTAGTCTTAACAGAGGGGTGAGTCTGCAGCCCTTGGCTTTAGACCCAGGCAGACATGCAGGGGCCCCGAAACGCAGGGATCCCTCAGGCAGGTTCCTCCTGCTCTCCCATGGCCCCTCTCTTCCAGCCCCTTCCTCCACCGTCCTCCTTCCCATCACTCTAGTCCCAGTGGGCTGGCGTGATCAGCGCTCTCCACACAGGCTTATGTTTCCCTTTGAAGTGTTTGCTGTATTTGATATCAACCCCGCCTTGACCCTCTCTTCTAATTCAAATCCCCAAGCTCCGTAACTGTCTTCATTTGAAAAATAACTTGTTAGAGTGCCCATCAGCAAGCCACCTGCCCAGTGGGGAGTAAAGAAATATTTATCTTGATGAAATGTTTGTGCAAGTTGGATTATTTGACATGTAAGAGGGTTGTTTTTCCCCTGCATCTGGGTGTCCTTTTTGTTATTCCAATACTATGTGCCTCCCAGGAAGTGAAACGGAGGAGATGCTGTGGCAGTTGGCCTCAGATGAAGTTTCCCTTGAAAACCTAGTCTTCGTTTCTCATCCTTCAGCAGCTATTCATTGAGCACTTACTACATGCTAAGCATCGTTGTAGGTGTGGTGAACACAATAGTGAAGAGAAAGACAAAGTCCCGGTTTCGCAGAGGTGGATGAGCCAGTTAATGGGTACATGTATGTATAAATAAATATAGAGAACAAAAAACTCAGAGGATAAATATTGACAGGGTAGAAATGCTATTGGTGCAGGGGCTTGTCAGGAAAAGCCTCTCAGAAGAGAAGGCATCTGTGTAGGGAGTGAGGGCAGTCTGGAGAGAGCCAGCCATGGGGGCATCTGAGGGAGCGGGTTTTATGTAGAGAGCGAACCTGTGCTGGGAAATCAAGGAAGCCAGTGCCGAGTGTGCAAGTAGAAACATAGCAGATCTAGCCCAAAGGCTGGTGGTGGTGGTGGTGGTGATGGTAATAGTGGTGATGGTGGGTGGTGGCAGTGGTGGTAGTGGTGGTAGTGGTGGTAGAAGTGGTGATGATGGTGGTGTTGGTAGTGGAGGTGATGGTGGTGGGGTGATGGTGGTGGTGGTGGCGGTGATAGTGATAGTAGTGGCAGTGGTGATGGTGGTGGAGGTGGTGATGATGGTGGTGGTGGTGATGATGGTGGTGGTGGTGATGATGGTGGTAGTGGTGATGATGTTGGTGGTGATGATGGTGGTGGTGGTGGTGATGATAATGATGATGGTGGTAGAGGTGATGATGGTGGGGTGATGGTGGTGGTGATGGCGATGATAGTGACAGTGGTGGTGGAGAGCACATGCCCATGTAAGGACTTTGGGTTTTGTGCTGTGAAAAGTCAGAAGGCAAAAGGGAGTTTTGAACAGAATGTCCAGTGATCTGATGTGTGTGTGTGTGTGTGTGTGTGTGTGTGTATGTGTTTTAAAAGATCATGCCGGCTGCTTTATAGAGACTAGAATACTAGAGTGTGGGTGGAAGTAGAGAGGAACATTAGAAGCCTATAAGAGACGATGGTGTTTCTTTCTTGGTCAGTGGCTCCTCTGACCAAGCAGGCATCTGAGATGAAACCCTGGGAGTGAGTCATCTTGGAGGCCTCCCTATCTCTCACTACTTCCTGCCTCCCTCTCACCACTTCCTGCCATCTCTTGCCACTTCTTGCCTATTTCTCACTGCTTCCTGCCTGTCTCTTACTGCTTCCTCTCTATCTCTTACCACTGTTCAGAGAAGACCAGTCCCTTCCAGACCTAAGGGTGTTGGGCCTGGATTCAGGCCAAGCTCTGCCCCTAACTGGCTGGGTGCTACAGCACATGCTTCGGGGCCTCTCTGAGTTGAAGTTTCTTCATCTGAAGAACGGGTGTACCACTAGTACCCTAATACCACTTATCTCACAGGCCAGAATTGAATTCAGTCCCCATGCACAGTACTTGGCATGGAGCTGGACATCGGATGCTGAGTAAACATCAGTGATGAGCTGAAGAACTGCTGCAGGGACACTGACAGCCACTGTCATCACTCTCAGTGGTATTTCAAAGTTCTTATCGTCTCACCTATTAAATGTCTCCCGATATTATAGGATGCAAGTGTCTTCATCGCAGTGCCATGGCTTTCAGCAGGTTTCAATCATGTTCCATCTGGACTCGGGCTAATTTTCTAATGGTCTTCCCGTGTCCTTCTCAAACCCCTCAGGCCATTCTTGACTGTGTCCTTATCAGGGAAGGTTTCCAAAACATAAATCTGATCCTGTCACTGCCTCCTGACCGTACACCAGTGGTTTCCTCTTGCCTTCAGGATAAAGTCCAGATACCCCCTTGCACTGGCCTTCCATGTTTGTCTCATTTTCTGCCGTGCCTACACACACACACACACACACACACACACACACACACACACACACTCTTACACACGCCCCAGCTAGCAGGCCTAGATATGCCACCTCCTGATTATAAAGCTTATCCCATCAGGTTATTGCACCCGTTATCTGAATACCCCGCTAAATTGTGAAACTAGTAGGGACTGTGTTTTAGTCATTTTTTTTGCATACAATAAAGTGCATAAAGTACACTAACCTTAAGTGTACAGCTTGGTGAGCTTGTGTGTGTGTGTGTGTGTGTGTGTGTGTGTGTGTGTGTGTATCCTTGAAGCTTCCACCCAGACCCAGACAGAGAATATTTCCAACAGGCTAGAGGCCCCCCAGTGCCCTTCCCAGTCCATACTTTCATCTTCAAGCTCCCAGGAACTGCTAGAGGACCTTGTAGGCAGCAGGAACGCCCCAGATATGTGTGCAAGGTCCCCATCAGTTCACTGGAGGAAGAAGTGGATGGGCCATTGCTGACACCTTGGCCGTCGCTGCCCTTCGCCGTTCAGAGGTGTAATAGTGCCCGGTTTCAATTTAATCAAAGCACCAGCAGCCAGAATGAGGCTTTGTCAAGTGATGAATTTATTCAGAATGTTTCTACAGGTCCAGTTGGGGACAGTGATGATGATGCAATTGTTCTCTGTGTAATCTTTATCAAAGCCAGATCCCATATTTCATATGATCATCTCAACAACCACTTAAGAACAGTTTAATTGATTCATTTCCAAGGAAAGAACCTGAGACGCCGGGATCAATTCTGAGCTTCTCTGGGCACATGCACCACGAATGGGCCTCTGGTGCAAGTGAGAGGCGGGGCAAGACCCCAGGTCCTCATCCCAGACCACGTTCCTTTCTCTCAGGAAAGCTTTCCCAGGCCTCTTGCCTTTGATGTGATGCATCTTGGGTCCTGTTATGGGTTGAATTGTGTTTCCCTCCAAATGATATTGAAACCCTAGCCCCCAGGATCTCAGAATGTGATTGTATGCAGAGGTAGGGTCATTGCCAGTTGCAGGTGTAATTAGTTAAGATGAGGTCTTCCTCGAGTAGGGTGAGTGCCTCATTGACTACGGCAGCTGCCCTTACACGGAGAGAGGAGACACACACACAGGGAAAGGCCATGTGGAGACTGGAGCGGTGCCTCCATAAGCGAAGCAATGCTGAGGTCTGCTGGCACCACCCGCAGCTGGAAGAGGAAGGATCCTCTCCGACATGTTTCAACACCTTGATTGGGACTGCTCTCCTCCAGCACCATGAGACCGTGCATTCTGTTGTTTTAGGTCATCTTGTTTGTGGAACTCGTTTCGGCAGCCCGAGGACACTAACACCGGCAACTACTTACCTTCTGGGTCAGAGTTAACTACACGTGAGCTGTCCCACTGTGGCCACTGCTGACCTTTCCACCCGAAATACCTCCACGTGCATCCTATCTACGAGCGACCTCCTCCTCACCTTTGAGCACGGCTCCAATGCCGCCACCCAGGCATGCTCTCCGGATCCTCCAACAACAAGCAGAGGAGTAACAGACAATGTGATTGGGGGATGCTGCTCGCCACGTGTGTTGTTTCTTATTTGGTGTCATTCAAATGGACACGAAAGTCGTCTCTTTGACTTTGCCTCTCTTCTGCTAGGAGGGCTGACAGGAGGCAGACAAGGGAGGCAATGCCACCTGGAAGGCTTTCAGGTCAAAGGGTGGTCTTCAGGAGGCCAGGCGTTACATCAGTTAGGAACACCAGGAGAACTGCATTATTGGAGGAGGCCATCAAGAGGACCAGACTGCAGGATGACCCTGGGGCCTGAAGGGGAAATTGGAGGCTCCTTCCCGCACCCCTCCATTCCTCCTTTCAGCACTAGGAGCCGCTTCAAGGATGATACTTTGAAAGAGTAGGTGTTGCTGAGGTCATCTGGACCCTATACGTGCCCGAACCCCATTAAGGCCTCTACATAAACTCACAAGATGCTGGTGGGTGGGGGTAGCCACCCAAGACAAGCAGCCCCTTGCTTATTGGAACAGCCACCTACCAATCTCCAGTGGCCTTTATATTTCACCCGGTAACTCCGGAGGAGGTTTCAAACCAGCGCATGTTAAACCTGAACATGGTGTGGGGAGCTGCTATAGGGTTAAACCTTGGACTGACCTGTTGGCAAAGTCACAAACAAGTCCCAGCTTAGAGGGCACAGTCCTCTTAGCATAATTAGGCTTGACCTTATGATGCTCCCTAGATCTTACCTGGGAAGCTAATGGGCTGAGGGAAGTGCAACAAGAACAAAAACAAGTGAAACTCACAAGAACAGTGTAAACAAGTGAAACTCACAAGAACAGTGTAACTTTGGTAACCACTACCTTGTTTACCTCTGACTATAAAAATAAAGGCTCAGCTTGCCTCAGGATCTTTCTCTGTGGCCTCAGCCAGGCACAGGAAGATCCACGGAGACTAAAGAGTGCTACAGAGTTCTGAACGCTGTCTCCGTGTAAGACATTCTTCGCCGACTCCGTCCACACCTTTGGGAACCCCTGGACCGCTGGGGCTGGACCCCGGCAACATGGTTTATCAACTTAGCTTTTCCTGATGTCCACTGGGTCAGAGCAGAATGCCCCTTGCTTTGAATCAATTTTCACATTGACTTGAAGCATCAGCTCAATGGCCATTGCCTCGGAAAGACTTCTCCGTGGGTGAGTATGAAGCACGCCTCCTCCTCTAAATGTCCACGGGGCTCTGTGAGCGCGCATCTTGGAGCACGGGCCGCTTTCCATGGGCATCTGAAATCTGATCCATTCCATGTGGTTCATGTGCCAGGCACTGTGCCAGGCTTCAGGGACAGCTTCTTGAGCTGGAGAGATGCAGTGTCTGATCATGGAGCTGACTGTCATGGGAAGTGTGTTTATACTAAAGTACAGTGGGGCCTTGACTTACGAGTGTCCCGACTAACAAGTTTTTTAAGATACCAGCTGTCTCTCTGCCGATTTTTTGCATTGAGTTGATAGAGTAATTTGAGCCTACGAGCTCCTTAATGAGCTCCTTAACGAGCTCGGTCTCAGAACGAATTAAACTCGTAAGTCAAGGCCCTACTGTATTTTCTAAAAATATTTGTGGAAAGAGTTTTCTCCTCTATTAAGCTGATTCTAGATAATTAACCAATTCGGTCTGTGGCAGGTGCATTTGACAGACAACCACAGAGGGTGGGACCAGTGTACTTACACTGAGACTCCCCTCCCTGCAAAGGGCTTGCACTTGGGGTTAAATGCTCTGTAGTTGCCATCTTGAAATTTTTGTTAATTTTCTTTTTTATCACATAGGAAGGAATTTATTTATTTTCATTTATTTATTTATTTATTTATTTATTTTACCATAGATAATGTTTATCTTTTATGTAAGGGGAAATGATATAAAATATATTCTTTCATGTCTTCTTTTTAAAAAATTTATTTTATTATTTTAAAAGTAATTTTATTCCTGTATTGACAGCTTCCAAACTATCTTACCTGCCACCATTTCCTGGGGAGGCGTTCTTGGCTGCCCACTCCCCCATCCACGGTGCCCTGGGCCCTGACCAGCCCTGTCCCCACTTTCTGAACTCACTGCTGCTTCTCAATGGGGTCATGTTGGAAGAGAAGGCCTGGCTCTGTCGGCCACCCTCTGGCTGCCCGCTGGGGCCTAGAACGCACGCAGGGAACGTGTCCCTGCATCTGGGTGCTATTTGAGGGTGGGGTCTCGCAGCAGCTGTCCCTGCCCCAGGGCAGCCTGCTCACTGCATAATCCACAAGCATGTTGAGCAGGGCAAGCCTCCCCACCTGCAGTCCAGGTACAGTGCTTCCCAGCTCAGTGCCTGCAACCCTGGGGCTCTTCCATCCCCGAGCATGGGGCAGTGGTCTGCGGGAAGGGAGATTGACTGTCCCCAGAACCCTGGCCGGGGACACAGCACCTTGGACCAGCAGAGGGCGGTCGATGTGGGTCACTGGTGCTGCTCCGAGTCACGTGCAGTTGCCAGTGACAATTCTTATGCCCAAGGAAGCATGTCATTAAATGGCAAATAAAAACACCACGACAGGTGGAGAAAGGGGTGACTTTTATAGTTTAGTACCTTTAATGGTGTGTTTTTCTCTTTGAAAAAGAAGCCCCTCATTTTTATTTTGCGTTGGACGGACCCTACTTATCTAGTGGGCCCTGCTCCCAACCTCAGTACCAGCCACAGCCATCACTGTGGCAGTGACCACCGGAATATGCCACCAGATCTTCACAACCATGCTGTGTGTGTACCATGATAACCTCCTTTCTGCGATGAGGGTAACGAGGCACAGTACCAGGCCCGGGGCCCGGGGCGGGTCAGCGGCCAAGCTGCGCTCCCATGCAGGTGTGTCTGAACCAGGGCTGGAGTGCTAACAACGAAGGCGGAGGGGAGCCTCGTGAATGGCTGGCGTGCAGTTAAGAATTTGTGAATTGGATGCATGTGTGCGGGAGCTGGATGTAGGAGCAGGAAGCACCCCGTCACCTGCCTTCCTGGGCTGCATTTAGGAAAGACTGTGAGCACCGCTCGCCTGCCAAGCCAGAGGACACAGGCCTGTGTGATAGAGCCAGGCCGGGCTGAGGTCCTGAGTGGGCAGCAGCACGTGACCACCTGCAGCTGCAGAGTGATGGCGAGCACGCAGCATCACTGGCTCAGCTGGCCCTTCCTTTGCACAGGGCCTGGCCATCTTGTGCCCAAGTCCGGTAAAGCACCATTTTGTTGCTGCCTCACCATTTGCTTTGCCTGTTATTTGTGAGCCGGTGGAGGTGTGTACCCTCCCCCTTTCGTGTTTGGAGGGGCACCCGGGGCCTGGCAGTGCCCAGCAAGCCCACTCATTTCCCCTGAGACCTCCCTTCCCCCACAAACGCCCCTCCTCAGGCCTTTGCCCTGCCTCTGGGCATTCTACCTTGGATTGTAAATTGGGTGCAATCCAGCCCTGCGGGTCATTATTTTGCAAAGTGAGGAAGTAGGGATGCATGCCCTTTTTAAAGCCTTCATTTGAATATGATTATGACTTCAAGAACCTTACAGAATATTCAGGAAGTGTGAACATACTGGCTTTTCACAGTAATGTAGGAGGGGCCAGATGTTTGGAATTATTCAAATTATCAGCAATTTTAGTCAGTTGTGGTTTTTTTTTTCTTTGCATCATTCAGAGAGCAAAATTAGAATTGCCTATGTGTGTCGTTTACAGTGTATTTGACATAATTAAAAATTAGCCGGTGAGACCATAGAGATCTTTATAGTGGCAGCAAGGACTTGGAAGCATCATTCCCTCCAGGCAAATGAACTGGGCTTTTATGACAGTAAATAGGAAATCTGAATCCAGCTGCACATTTTTTTTTTTTTAAAAAAAAAACTGCTAGCATTTCATGGTCTCCTCTGCTTAGCTGACAACCTTCTGGAACAGTCACCCCTGACCATGTCTTATGTGCAGCCGGCGAGCAGATAACTAAAAATAATAGGCTGCTGAAATGATTATTTAAGCCTCTCAGAAATGCACCCTGATGACTGTGCGTGAGTGTGTGGTGGCTGCGCTCTCGCCGGTCCTGCCTCCCGTTCGCCTCCACTTCTCCGCGGCCGCTTTAAGACTGCAGAGCGCCCCGGCGGCCAGAGGCAGGGAAGGGGTCCCCGCTCGCCTCCGCTCGCCGCTCGCTCCTTGCCCGCCGCCCGCCCGCCCGCGCGCCTCCCAGGCAGGGAAGGTGAGCAGGGATCACTGTGCCTGGGGCCGCAGGAGAGGAAAGATGCGCCTGCCCGCCCGCCGGCTGCCTGGATGCGGAGGCTGAGGCCGGCGCACGGAGGCCGCTTGCTGCGCAGTCGGGGCGCCGGGCGCCCGGGATGAGCTCACGGCCGCGCGGGCGGCTCTGTGCACCTGCCGACCTGCCGGCCGCCCCCCGAGCTGAGGGCACCGGGTTGCAGCCCTGAGCTGCGGGCGCCCGGGTGCAGCCCGGCGGCCCGCTCTGACCGCAGCGTGGGGCGCGGCGCCCGGGAGCAGGTGTGCAGGAGCGCGGCGCGCGGCGAGCGCAGCCCTCGCCCCGGAGCCCGGCCGCGCCGCGTGCCCAGGCGGCTCGGCGGCGGCGGCGGCGGCGGGCGGGCGGCGGCCCCCGGGCAGGTGGCGAGCGAGCGGAGCCGGGCGGAGCGCGGGGGGCGAGGCCGGCGCGTCGCTCGCGGGAGGCCGGGGAGCAGCAGGGGCATGTGGATACTGGCCCTCTCCTTGTTCCAGAGCTTCGCGAATGGTGAGCCTTGCGGGTTGCGATGATTCCCGTTTCTCCGGTGGACGGGAGTGGGGGGCTGGATGCATGGGAAGTCTTGCCTGGTTTCCCCATCTTTGCTTGCTGACACTATCATGCTTTTATTTTTATTTTTTTAAATTTCCTTGGGAGGAGAGGAGGCAATGAGGAGGCCGGGAATATTGCTTTCTAATCATGTCGAGGCGCTTACCTAGCAAAGTGACAACTCCGGTTCTAGGTGGCCCCTCCTTCAGAACCAACCTGGTGCGGGGAGAGGAAGCCGGGGAGAGGGGCCCTTGGACACATTACAACCCCCAGGCGGACGTGGCAGTCCTGGTGCAGGCAGGTGGAGGGCCCATTAGGCGCATCTGCCTTCAGGTGCCAAGCTTGATGAGCATTTAAAACGTGCCCTTTAATCGGTTCCAGTTGGCCCCCGGCGGCGGCTGGAAGAAAGATCTGCCCTCCCGCCCCGCCCCCACCTTCTGGGTACTACGCTGTCCTCGCAGGCATTTATAGAAAAATATGCACTCATAAGCATTACATCATCGGAGATGTGGGCCAGTTTTTAAAAAACACCTGTATGGTTGTACAGATGAAACCGGGGAAGATGGTGAAGAGCCGTGCCTGCCTCATGCCCACCCGATAGTACATTTTGAACAGCTTTCTTCCTGGGCATTTGAACAGCGATGGCTCCCAGTCAGACCCAATTAGTAAGTGTGACTGCACCTTCGGCTGCCTGTCACCGCGTAAATATGAACTTACATGTATGAATGGCTCCCTCTTATTTGGGAACGAGAGGAAATTGTCATCCTTTGGCATTGCCTGGGAGTCGCTACAGCGTCAATTCCTAGTTCAGATTTGGAACACAAATCTGCATAAAATGTATGACTTGCTGACAGTTAAAATTAAAGCATTAAGCAGAATCCCCTCCCCAGGAGGGCAGGGAGGCAGGGACGGGGAGGGGAGGAGGGGGGGGGGGAGGAAAGGAAGGAGGGAGAGAAGGAGAGGGAGGAAGGGGGAGGGAGAGGGGGAGAGGGAGAGAGGAAATCTTGCCCTTGTGAGAAAATACCAGAAGCCAAGGGGAGGCTAAGATTTTCCTGGGGGATGCACAGGGCAGCTGGGTGTTAGTGCATCGGCTACATTTTCTTGGCCTGTGTAGATAGCACTTAAAGAAATAACACACCGACAGGCCCGAGGAAATGCATAAACTCTGTTAAAAAAAAAAAAAAGGTGACAGGAAAGGTAAGCTGCGGGAAAGCTCTCCTGAAATTCACATGCAGATGCTCCTTTGCTCTGTAATATAACCTCAAGCGAAGTGTTCACAACTTCCATCCGGAGGCTTCCCAGCAGGGAAGGGTTGCAACAAGTTCTGACATGACACCCATCTTTCCCAGAGGGCACTACGCCTGCCTCCTCTGCAGCCTCGCGGGGATTTACCTTGGGGGGAGCTCTGCCTGGGCTGGTGTGTGGCGATGCATCAGGCCCTCTCGCCGCGCTGCTCATGCGAAGCGGAGGACACGTAGGCAGGCTCACATACGTGTCCAGTGCCACAAAGCCATGACGGCCTGTTTCACCCACCGGGCGTTCGTCTTGGGACTCCTAGGAGAGGCCTGGGTTCCTGGGTGAAACGAAACCTCCACCCTATTGGGAAGTGTGGTTCAGGGTGACGAAAGAGCTGGGGCCGATTAGGATCCTCAGTCCGTCGGCTTCTGTTTTACAGTTTCACAGCTACATGTGACAGAAATAGCATGGAAGGATTTCTGAGACAGCCTCTGAGACTGATAAATATTTGAATCAGCTTTTATACTGAAATAATCATAAAGGAATCATACCTTGAGAAAATTGTATAAGACCTCAAATATTCTACTATATGGAAAATATATGCAAAGCATCTGTGTGTGCAGAACACCACGTTCTGGGAGCATTATCTTCTTATACCCTTTTTTCAGGACATTGATAATCACCCTGATTAGTCCTGTAGTGAATACAGGTAGCTTTCAGAATACAAGGTCTAGACTGTACATGCAAATGAACGTTTTACGTTGCTGTGTAGCATGTTCTGATCCCACCTGCCAGGAGGCGATGGGCCTGACTGTCTTGCATAAAAATGGCCCTCTCTTTACATGACCAAGCATTGGAAAAAAAAAAGCTGACTGTAGAGCATTGAGCTCTTTCTTTTTGAGGGAAAACCAGCTTTAAAGAGATTTTCAATGAATGATGCTCAGTGTTCAATGTGTCCTGTGCAAAGGACCATAACATGTATAGTCACATCAGCAATAAGACGAGTCCAGTTTGAATGCTGCCCGTTCATATGTTAAAAATGTGAAATTAAAGGTGCCTTCCTTTCTGAATGAACTGATTACTGCTAGGCCACACACATCAAAAGGTCTGACATGATGAAAACATATCTATGTGTCAGGGATTATGTAGCTTGACATGTGGGGTGCTAGCAAAAGAAGATGCATCTGCGTGTGAACAGTAGACAGCGGCATTTCTCCTACCTATGGAGTGGGGTGTAGATTTATTTCGGAAAGCGTGGCTGCTGGACAGGCTGCAGACAGGGTTTGGGTAAAAATGGGAAGCCAGGGAGCAGTGCGTCGTGGGTTAAAGCCTTGAATGAATGACCTCACCTGTGCAGGTGCAGTCAGCGCGTCTACAGCAGGCAGCTTGCTCTGCAGTGTTCCGGCAGCTCTCACGGGAGACCTTCGCTGACTGGGTCCCTGTATGTGCAGAGCCACGTCCACACACGTCCCTCCATGTTTCCTCCGGACAGAGTCAGGCTGCCTGTGTCTTACCACGGCTTCTCCTGGTTTTAACCCCAGCGAGCACATTCTAGATGAGAATTCTTGCTAAAACACAGGTGGGCCTCCGGATGGGCAGGGTCGTGACTAATAAGCAGGTTTATTGTACAGGATGTATTTTTGTCAGTATCCTTGCATCTCCGTTTTATGTACACGTGTGGCCCCGATGTCGCCTTTTTCTGAGCCGTGGAATCGGGGACTCTGCTGTGTTGCTATTTTCAGGGAGCCTGTGGACATTGGGGAGGGTGATAGGAGAGAGAGAGGGTAGTCGTCAGAGAGAGTGCGGGGAGGGGTGTGGGGGGTCCAGACCCTTCCAGGCATCACCTGTGCATCTCAGCAAGGAATCGCATGCCACAAACTTGGGGTTTTATTTAAATTGAGAAGCAGACCTTTGTGAGTACAAATGCACTCTCAGGGCTTTCAGGTGATTTCTCTTTAATTCATGTAAATATATGTAAGTCAATGGTATCGGGCGAATAATTTCAGGACCCCCTCCTCTCCCCCCCCACCAACCTGGTTTTATTAAGCAGATTCTAATTCTACCCCAGAATTTCAGGGTCCATTTCAAATGTCCAGGTCTCTTAAGCTGCATGCCCCTACAAAATGTCCTCTGTAGAGAAACAGAAATGCCAGGCAGACCTTTAATAAATGCCAGCCGGCCCCCCCACCCCTGGACGCTCTCCTGGAGGCCACTGTGGTGTGACCACAGTTCACACCAGAGCGGCATCAGTGACTCCCTGGATACAGCACGCTGATGTGGAAAATAATTACTGACGGGAAAATGCTCATCTAAATCCCTAATTCCTGGACCTCCACGCTGCTGTCCAAGGGTCTTATCGTTATGTGTCCGGGGTGAGGCACGATGAGTATTTCCTCAAGAGACTGGGTGCAGTGTGCACGCAAACTGGATGGAAGGAGGGGCGTGGGGGGAGGGGGAGGGGGAGACAGAAAAGGTAATTTTATAAAGAGAGACCTCCGAACACTGCAGGAGACTGGAAATTCATGTTTGGAAAAGGAAAGGATGGGTTTCTCAGTGGATGCATTTACACACCCAGGGCCTCCACATTTCACCAAAGGACTCGAATCTTGCGGTGAGGGTATGAAGGTGCCTCATTCATAATTAACAGGCAGGGAAGAGAGCACATTTAGCACTGGGCTAGGCAGCAGCATTCTCAGAGCCCCCCCCCCCATTTTCTTGTTTCCCTGTGTGTCTGGCCCACCGGGCAGAGCAGGCGGGGCCCTGGGCGGTCGCGTGCAGACCGCAGCGTCTGGGCATTTTCTTGGCTGCTGTGCTGAAGCGCCTGCTGGCGCTGGGTGCCGGGCTCCATGGGCGCTGGAGACAGGAAGGTGGTGCTACCTGCATGTCAATTGTGTCCCTGCCTCAGGACACTAGTGGGCGGCAGACCTCACGCGTCTGCTGCGGCAGCTTCAGCAGAGCCGGCCGCATCGCCTCCGAGGGGAGAGGCTGTGCTGCGGTCAGAGGCTGTCCTCCCCGGATTTGGTTTCTCAAGTTCACGGTGCCCAGACTCCCGTGTCAGGGAATTCATTCCAGCAGGAGCGATGCAGAGGCTACGGCAGGGTCCAGCTCTCTTTGTTCCCAATTTTACAAAGAAGGGCCGTGCTCAAAGCCATATTTTGAAATCTGGAGGGTCCATAGAAAGGCAGAGGCGATGTCTGGGGGCTGGTGGGCCGCTCCCCCTTTCAAACTGCAGGGGAGGCCTGGTGGCGGCCCTTGTGTCTCCTCTGGAGGTGGCAGCTCCGGGAGCAGCCCCGCGCCTGATTGGCTGACCTTCCAATGTCATTCCAGGAGGCACTGCTGGCTTCTGCTGCTGAGGGAGACGGGCGAGGCGCCTCCGCAGCCTGTCAATCTCCTGGCTGCCCTGGGGTCCTTTGGGGGGGCCAGGAGCCCCCTCACGCGCCCCCCCCCCCGGGGAGATTGGACAGCACCTTTTCTCCTGGACTGGGCATTAACTCTTTGTGTTCCAGAGAGCTGAGCACAGGCATTTTCATCTTTTTGCTCCCTGCCCCTCCTCCCACTATATTTATATTCATTTTTTTTTTCATGTTTTGAAAATGAGAGAAAATTCAAAGTTGCGTTTTGCTCGATTCATTTATGGGTTAAGATAAGACAGTGGGGATGTGGGATTCCAGCAATCTGCCATGCGCCCACCATGCAGTCCTCAATTCCCAGGGCGCAGGCCCAGGGGTGCCTTCTGCAGGTGACACACCAGCCACCAGGGGGCTGGCGGGAAGCACCCGGGGGCAGGTGCACACAGCCCGGTGTTGGGTCCAGGGTTTAGATGGTTCTGAAGAGGATGTCGGGAGGGGCCGGGTCGGAGACCTGCTCCCCAGAACTGAATTCTGCACTGAGCTCTGTTGTGACGCCTTGCACGGTCCCTCGGTGGCGTCCAGGGCCATCGGTAACTGTTTATTTGGTGCTTGTTTGGTTGGTGGCTGCCTCCCTCCCTGGATAGTTAGGTGCACAGGTCAGGCTCCTGGGAGGCCCGAGTGTGTTCTTACACACGCATGTGCAGAACGCATGCACAAAGGAGGCGAACATCCATGCTCAGGGGCTGAGTGAAGAAGGACCAAATGATGCAAGGAGCCTTCCTCTCCTCCGGCCCCTCCCCTCCTCTCTCTCCTGCCTCCATCTCCTCCTTCCCAGCCCAGCCTCTCTCGCTAACATTGCGAGAGATGTACTAGGCCACCCTGTGGACTCCTCGGTTCCTGCCATCTCGCTCAGACACACTGACTCGTGGCCAGAGAGGCGTTTGTTTTCTAGAAGTGCTTCTGGGGCACTTTCTTCTCTTCTCCAAAAGGGATTTGCGTTTGGAATATGCGATGGGACTTCATCACCATGACATCACACCATGGGATTGTTCCAGGCGCTCTTCCCGGGTGGAGCGGCTCACACGTCACAGGAAGAAGTTCAAAAATGCCGTGGACCCCTTGTTCTCAAGTGTGTCCTGCCACGTGGCGGGTTCAAAACCCTCTACTCCATGTATGCGCTGTCGGTTCTGAAAAACAGCCAGACACATCAAACGGACACGTATGGTTTTTTTCCTAGGGGTTCCTGGGAATTCATTTCTCCATCAAAGAGCCACCCAGGACATCAAAACAAAGCTCAATTCTTAGGCATTAATCATCTTTTAAAATAATGCCACACACTATTTTCTTAAGCACCCTCTGGATTTATGGGTTTCTCATCATTATCTTAATTTTCCTATTCTGCCGCAGAACCAAATGTAAAAGTTGGTTCCTACATCAAAGTAACATAAAAGGAATACGTTTTCATCATTAGAATTTTGATTTTGATTCAAATTAAGAATCAATGAGGTGTCTTATTGCTTATAGTATTTGACATCTTTTGATTTTTGGAGATCTGTATTTGTTCAATGAAGATCAATACTTAAGATTTTTTAAAAAACATTGACTTGTGTTAATTTGGGGTCTTTAAACCCCCTGGATTATGTATGTATGTGTATGGTTTAATGGAGAGAGGATGAGTGGTGTTGACAAGATCAATTATGTGCTAAGAAGAAGGAAAGAGGCTAGCAAATCTTGCCTGCATCCCTATTTCAGTTATATTCACTCAGAAGACAGTAAGATTTGAGGGTGACCAAGCAGCCCTATTTATAGAAAGCCGGTTAGGAAAGGAAGAATTGAAAACGCGAGACATCACCTCCATACTCAATGCCGGCTTCCCCTAACCTCCCGGCACCGTACAGAATTTTTGGGGCAGGAAAACAGAGCGACCCTCGCTGAAATACTGAGAAATCAATTTGACTCTGCAGAACCTTCTAGAAATGCTTTCGGGGTTTAAGTCCATGTCAGACGTGGGTGGCGGGGGATGGGTAGCCAATATATACGTTACTGGAAATGTGCCTGGGGTGATGGGCAGGTGTTGAATTTACAGATATTTATTTCCCAGTAAGCGCTGCCTTTCTGGCTGAATCCACACGCATGCTCACAGTAGAGTGGTTCCTGCGAGAAGCGTTCAAATTTAGGATCTTGCAACGGTCCCAGTTTTCTCCATGTTAACGAGATGTTACGTTCTGCGGATTTCAATCATGGCCTATGCTCTTCTCATTGGTCATTCAAAGGGGCAGGTGATGTGGCCACAGGCTGTTTGATGGACATAAATGTAACTGGACAAAGGAAAAAGAACACACTTGCTCTTAAAGATGAAATCGTCTTCCTCCCTAGGCCGGCATCTCTTCCTTGTAGCATTTTGGTTTTACTAGTTCCAAGTGGGCCGTATTCTCTAGGGAGAGTGGAATCCTTGAATTTGTGTGGCAATACTGCTGGTTTTCAGGTTGGAAATCTGGACGAAAGCCAGGCCCTGTCCTGCCCCCGAACCTGATGCTGTGAAAACCATTTGCCTCTGTCTTAGGAAGAACCCTCTGTGAGATGGGCGGGCTGGGCAGGCTGGGTGAGGTGGTGGAGAGAGATCTGAACAATCTAATTACCGATTCCCATTCAGGCGAGCCTTGCCGTCTTTGACTATGAAAACGAGGATCCAGGAAACAGCTTTTTAGCTGGTTTTACACCGAATCTAAGCAACTCTTGTTGTCCACTGTGCGTAAATACGGCGAGAGTCAGTTTATAGTTCTTTCTTGATACCCGAGCTCTCAAATTTTTGGATGCTGCTGCCAGACGTCAGTGGTGATGACACTCCCAGTGAAGCCTGGCGACCTCCGAGCCCCCAGGTGCCTTCTGCATCCTCGGGGGACGTCATGGGACGCTGGGGTTGGAGCCAGGTGCCTGGGCCGCCTCGGTGGACAGGATGCTGACGGAGGGGCCTGTGTCACACAGCCAAGGGCCATGTCATTGGAAAGGGCTATTGGCAGCAGAGACACTTACCATTGTTCCTGTTCCCAATTCTGAGTAAAGCATTGATTTTTCTCCTGGTCCTGGTTTTTCACTCATCACCCCAGCTTGAGGGTGATGGGAAAATTTATCCTATTATGTCATAAGACATAGGCAAAGCCTGAAGATAATTAGAACCCCCGGAATTCTGTGTTCGTATATTTTATTCCCTTTTTTATTCCTACGAAGGCCCTGAGCGGCATTGTGGGAACTTGTGAGTCAACTCACTTTCTCATTAGAGGACGTGCAGGTGCACTTGTTCCTCCGCAGCGGCCCCTCTGGGGCTGGGTTTGATCTCGGGGTTCCCACAGGACCCAGAAAACCCCCAAGCCCCAGTCTGTGCAATTACCGTGTTTACTTCTTCATATCAGCGGCAGAGCATTTTTAATAACTGATTTGTAGCTGCCAGGGTGGAAAGAACGATGCTTTGTAATATGACGTGTGAGATTTCAGAAGTGAGCTGCAGGCCCCCCACAGCCATCGGCTCCGCAGGCAACTCAGCACCGCAGGGAGAGCGCCACGGCGATACAATCACCCCCGGTCATGGCCGGCCCCTGCGAAGGGCAGTCATTTGTCTAGTCCGCTGGCCAGTGGGAAGGAAACCTGCGAAAAATGGGAAATGCTCTCTAAGGAACGGAATTCTTTCATAAATTATTCAGGTTGGCCAAGCCCAAGTTCGCCGGCCATCTCTGTCTGGTACCTTGACATGCCAGCAGAAGGGGGCGGGGTGGTTTATTACCATTCGTGTGCATGTGTATGAGGGCTCACCGGAATCAATCTCTGGTGGCTACTGTTTTACAATAGGCTTGATGGATACTTACATAGATACCTGGGGAGGAACGTTTGACCTAGAAGTGACCTTGGTGTTTGCTTCGGGTACGTACTTGGATCAGTGGTTGGTTCATCTGTGCCGCGTGGGAGCTCACATCACTAACTACACCCCCTTTGCTATTAATAGTCACAGGGACTCCCCCTGTCTCCCTCCCACCCCATAGCCCCGTCGCCCCATGGCTGAGGAGGTGGGCTTCCGCCGTATCAGATGCTTGCAGGCAGTGGAAGTAAAGGTGATGAGAAGACCAAGAACCTGGAGGAAGGGCTGCTCCCACCCCCTGTGAGGAGAATAGGAATATGAGGGGAGGAAGGAGGATGCAGGCTCCCTCGGACACGGATGCCGGCTGCTGTGGACACCTTGAGCCCTGTTCTAGTTCAAGTGCCTCTGCCTGGACCTTCCCAGGTGAGGGCCAGAGGCACTGGTCTCACCTCCCAGGTGGACAGGGTCAGAAAGGAAGGAGGTATGGAAATTTCCTAGAGCCTTTCCCTCATGAGCCTCCCATTGAAGACTCCGATGCCAGCTCGGTTTTAGGAACAGGCTGTGGTTTGAAAAGCTCCTGGGGTCCAGTTCTGATCTGCATCTTTGACAGCTTTTCCCCACCCCACAGGGCCCCACAGCTCGACTGTGCACAGGCTCACCTGATGGTTAATAGAGTCTGTTACACGGTTTCCCGGGTCCGACCACCACCCAGTCTGGTTCTGCAGCCACGGGTACCCATGGCCTGGGAATCTGCATTTTCATTCGGATCCAGGTGACCCATCATTCACTCTGGAGAACCATCCACTTGGAAAGGGCTGGCCAGCTCCTGTGTGAGGTAGAAGGCCAGGCATAGCTAGAAAGTCAACCCAGTGAAGTTTCAAGTGGACCCCAATGCACTGTGGGAGAACTTTCTATTGAGCAGTGAATATTGGGGGATGTATGCACAGGTTTGGATGGATTTGGGGAGAGTGGCAGTGGGGGCTGCTAACAGGGGAGACCCTGAGTGGAGGGAGGTGGGGTCCCTCCTGGGGCACTTTGAATTTGGATGCTAGTAGAGTGGATTAAATTCATATTAAGCATCTTCTCTGACCATAATGATAAAAAAAAAACTACAAGTCAGTCACACACAAAAACAAACTTGAAAAACATAAACACATGGAGGCTAAATAACATGTTGATAAATAATGAATGGGTTAGCAAGATCAAGAAACATATCAAAAGATACCTTGAAACAAATAAAAATGAGAACACAAAAACCCAAGACCTATGGGACACAGCGAAAGTAGTCCTATGAGGGGAATTCACACTATTACAGGCCTACCTTGAGAAACAAGAAAAATCTCAATTGAAGAATCTAACTTTACAATTAAAGGAACTAGAAAAAGAACAACAACAAAGGTCAAAGTG
>NW_005871619.1:94458-111935 GCF_000147115.1 Myotis lucifugus | reverse complement strand
TATAAATATACATGTGTGTATATATATATATATATATATATATATATATATATGCCATTTAAAAAATTGTCTTAGCATAGTTGATATTCAGTTTAGCTGCTAGCATGTGCTTTGCCTGTGGACTTGGTTCCATTGCTTTTTCTTGCACGGACCCAGCTGGGTCACTTCAGTGTGACCACATGGTTCCACGTGAGAGGTCGGTGGTGGGGAAGTGTTTGGGTCACAGTATTGAGCAGCTTAGATGAGCTAGGGCTGAATGAGACAGGACGGGGAGGGACCTGTTTGCAGCTTGAGGTTTTGCTTTGATGCAGGCGCAGGAACATGACACAGGCCATCGCTGAGGTATCAGGACACACTCGCTTCTTCCACAGCCCGATGCAAATGGCTGGGGATCCTGTGCTTGTTGGGATTTTCTTGGCCTCTGCTCCCTTCTTTTAGGTAAATGACCCCAAGTTGGCTGTATTTACCGTAAGAAGCGCGTCCCTCAGTTGTTATAGACGGAGAACATGGTGTATGAGGACATGTATGCATTTTAGGCCTTGTCACATACGTGGGAAAATTGAGGACAGTTATTAGTGGCAGAACAATCCTTCCCAACCACCGCGTCCTTGATTTTTGAACTAAAATAGACTCGAATGTGTGCTGGAGAGAAGCCTAAATTCAGAACCTTAAAAATATCATTTTGTGTCCTGAGATCCTATTTTAGATCATATTAAAAATAACTTCCCCTCCTAGGCATCTTAAACAAGTTTGATTTTATAATGCTTTGGCGGTTTTATTGTGATTCAGTATAGAAATTATCTTTCAGAGCGGCTGTTTTGATTTTTAGCTTTAGAAGAAAACGGCATGAAAGACCTTGTAGGCTGAAGAGACGTGATTTCTGCTTACTCATAACTCCACGAATCAGGGCAGCGCCGATTCTCCGCACGGTGGGCTCCCACACCCGTGTTCCTTTAAAAACGGGGGAGGGCGCCGTGCTAAGAAGGCACAGCTTTGCCAGGGGAGTTTGTAGAAGAAGATACCAGTTTAAAATAGATTCCTTTCTGATGTGGCGTTCCCCCAACCGACATGGCGCTGTAGAGGCTGTTCTCTTGTAATTCCCAGCGGAGGAGGCCGGCCTTCATCTCTCCCGCAGGGAAAAGGCCTGGTCACTCCCATCACCAAGTCCAATAACCTATGGTAGACCCATGACTAACAATACATGGTTAAGCACGTACCTTAGAGAAAATACAGAGGAGAGATTGTGTGACTCCGGTTTATTATTAGATAAAATCATCCTAATCCATAGAAAATATTGATTAGCTTCCTTAATAAGAGTGGAGTACTCTTCCCTGAGGTTTCTGACATCTCTCCATAAGAATGAGTCAGCCCTAGCTGGTTTGGCTCAGTGGATAGAGTGTCAGCCTGTGGACTGAAGGGTCCTGGGTTCGATTCCGGTCAAGGGCACGTGCCAGGATTGCGGGCTCGATCCCCAGTGGGGGTCGGGCAGGAGGCAGCCGATGAATGATTCTCTCTCATCCTTGATGTTTTGATTTCTCTCTCCCTCTCCCTTTCTCTCTGAAATCAGTAAACATTTAAAAAATATATTAAAACAAACAAACAAAAAGAATGCATGTCAATAGGTGCAGTCTGACCAACAGCCAGGGCCCTGTAAGGATCGCTGTTGTACTGCAGTCGCATTTGCCTGATATGGAGGGCCTGACTTTATTCTCTCGCCATCATGTTCACCTTTCTCTCTCCCTCCTTGGAAACTGGGAGCAAAAATCAGAGCTTAGCTTCACACAGTGAGAGTGTGGGAAGACAGGGCTATTTCCCTGGGGTCTGACGCCTTCCTGCCTCCGTATTGATTTCCTAAGTCACAGGTGGTTTGCTGTCACGTGGGCAGGTAGAGGGACATTGAGCTGATCTCTCAGCGGCTCGGGGCCCACGGAAGTTCGGAAGCAAGGGACAGTGTTTTCAGCCATGGGTGACCCTTCCGGGTTCCCCCCCCCCCGCCCAACTCGGGATCTGCTGTGTTTCTCTAAAGGTCTTTGCATGGGGAGAGTCTGGTATATAATGATTTTTTTCTGAGGTGCAGGAAAAGCATAGATGTTATGGGTTATTATGAAGCTCTAAACAGAGCCATGAGATACAAGGTAAACTCCATGGGACTTATTTTAGGCTTATTATTTTTGGCAGGTGGATTAAAAAGGCTCCCTCCTCCCTCCTTTTATCATTTGATCATTTAAAAAAAGGGTATGCTCTTGCCCAACTGGTGTGGCTCAGGGGTTGAATGTTGATCTATGAACCAGAAGGTCATGGTTCGATTCCAGGTCAGGGCACATTCCCGGGTTGCAGGCTCGATCCCCAGTAGGAGCGTGCAGGAGGCAGCCAATCAGTGATTCTCTCTCATCATTGATGTTTCTATCTGTCTATCCCTCTTCTTTCCTCTATCTCTAAAGTAAATTTAAAAAAAACATATTTAAAAAGAAAAATAAAAAAGGGGTATGCGCCTGATAAATTGCATTTTTCAGTTAAATCAGTGACTCTAACCAGGGGAAATCTCACCCTGCAGGGCACATGGTGCAATGCATGGAAACACTTTAGTTCTCAGGAGTCTGGGAAGGAGGCGCTGCTCCAGTGGGTGGAGGCCAGGGATGCAGCTAAACACCCTACTGTGTGCAGGACGGCCCCAGGACAAATACTTTTTTGGCCCAAAATGTCAGTAGTGCTGAGGTTCAGAAGCCCTAAGTTAAATAACTTAGAGTCTAGTTGCTACAATAGAATACTAGTTTTGTATAGATGCTAGGTTGATCCTGGAGAGCCAATAAGAAGGAAGATGTTCTAAATCTCAATCATCATTTCTTTGGTTACAAAAATCATAGCTAGTAATGCTTGTCGTTAATGAAACTACTCTTTCCCATGAATTAAAAAAAACACACAAAACAAAAATCTCTGACCCTTTTTCCATCAGCCACTAAGAACTCGAGTGTCAAGGTCTTCCTGGGCTCCTCCAGCCATTTTCCCCTCAAGTGACGATGCTGATTAGGGTTTGATCGAATGATTAAGATTTTATGAATCCCCCGTCGGAGCGCTCTGACGGCATTTTCTCCCGCCTGCTCACCTTGTGCCCACAGCACCCTGTTCTGCGGGCTGGCTGAGGCCTGTTCTTCCTGAAGATATAGGTTTCTATTTAGAAAGCGTTGCAAGGCCTCTTTGCTGCCTGGGAAAAGGATGATTTTATAGCCCGTTCTCCCAGGCAAGGGCTGGACTGTAGAGGCCTCTGGGAAACGTGGAACCCAGCTTAGAGAGCCCTGATTATTTGATGTCATCAGATGCGGAGAATGGAGGGGGGGGAGGATGTGGCCCTGTGGGGGGGAGGCCAGTGCTCTCTAGTCCCCCAAAACCTTTGTTCCTGGGGGAGGGCCCTCCCTGTTTGCATCCCTCCCAGTGTCACATGAAATGAGCTTCCTCTGTCCATGGGGGTCATGGGCCAGTGTCTCTGTTTCTTTCAAGTGTGTGTTTTCTTAAAAAGTATTCCACCATTTGTGGCTGAAGGTTCTGGTGTTCACTGCTGTTTTCATTTAGTGAGTTTGCTTTTCCACGCCAGGGACGTCCGGCTAGGTGGCATGGAGGTCCGTCGAGTTAAAATGCTTCTGAAGTGCCTCCTGATGGAAGGAAGCTGAGAGCGTGTGGGAAAGGACATGAGAGAGGTTCACGGAGGCAGGGCTGCTCTGGAGGGGGTTCTGCTCTTAGCCATGGGGTTACCGTGGTTCGTTCTGTAGTTTGAGGACCTTAGCAATGTTTGGACTTTTCTGTACAGCCTGTTACCTTTTTGCTCTCTATTAGCATAATGGGGTATTCTGGTTACCAGAAATGTACTTAGAATACATATAGGTTTTTTTTCTTGATTATTTTTTTTAAGAAAGGAAAGGAGAAGGGAGAGAGAGAGAGAAACATCGATGAGAGATAAACATGGATCGGCTGCTTCCTGCATGTCCCCTACTTGGGATTGTGCCCACAATCTGGGAATCAAACCGGTGACCTCTTCGGTGCATGGGGTTGATGCCCAACTGCTGAGCCACACTGGCCAGGCTGTATATATATTTTTAATATCAGAATGTGTACTTGTTTTGATCTCCCTGGAGCTTACAGCATCTTTTATTTAAGAATAGGCCACTGGTCCCACATACCGCCCCTCAGAACTTCTAGACCACCAGGACTAATGATGGTAGAGAGAGAAATCACCCGCTTAGATTTTCACATCCCCCCACTCTGAAAATTGTGCAATATCATTTGAACAGATTAAAATCTCTTGGTTTTCTTGGAAGAACGAAATCCTGCTTGTACTTCTTCCCATATGTAAAAAGGAGAGTAAAAGGAAACTCACATTTAAAGGGCATCTAAGGTGTTTAGGCCCCGGCTTCCATGTTATACGCACTAGTGATGATTATTATAATAACGGTGATAGTGTCGATAATAACGGTTGACACGATCAATTGCTAGACGTGAGGCACTGTTTCCTATAATGCTCGAAGCCGGAGGTTGGTATCACTGTGATCAGCACTGCGGAGAAGCTGGGGTTAGAGACGTGCTGCCCGTCACACAGCTGTTAGATGACAGAACCGGGCCTCCACCCGTGTCTGTTTACACCCCCACTGGTCTCCGTGGCCCCCATTCATCCTCACACAGTCCAGGGAGTAAGTTCTTTTAAAGTCAGTTTCGCAGGAAATGAGATCGGGGTTTGGAGACAGTGACCATGGGGCGTGGTCAGACGAGAGCTGTGATTCAGGACTTCGCTTTCTTCACATCCTGAGCGTTGCCAGGTCTTTGAAACAAAGCCATGTGTGTTCACTGGCCTTTTTTCAGCTTTGAAAATGATTATGTTACATTTGCTTTCAAGCTGAACAATAAAGAATTGTGTTGAGAAAATGAAATATCAATTTTTATGAATCAGCGTATAAGTGGAAAAATTCATTTACGTTTCCTTGTCAACCCCCGTTTGCTTGCTTGAGTTCTGTTGGGTAAGTGAGAGACGGTGAACTAACTTTTATCCTTTTCAGCTGTTGGACTATTTTGTGATATTATGACCTATAGTTAGTGTGCTTAAGAGTGAAACTGGAGGAGGGGTGACATGTATGTTACATCCATATTACCTTGTGGTGTCTTTACTAACCCTGAAGTTCAAATTGAGTATCTGCCTTTAAGTACATTTAAGAATGTTTCATTTGTCGTGAACTGACCATCAATCTTCTCAAGGCCATAATATAAAGATATTTTTTGAAAGTGGTAATTGGAGACTGAAATTGAATGTGAATTCTGTATCAGTTGAGGCTTTTATGAAAAAGGTCACAAACCAATTTTGTTAATACAAGTCCCAGTCTCATTACTGCAGATGAATTATTTTATAAAAGGATCCATGGGACGTGTTTCTTAAAGAGTTTAGACGATTCTACCTCGACCTCCTGCAAGAGTTTTTTTCACGTGGAATATTTGGACATGCATATTGATTGAAACGTCAACAAACATTACCCTCTAGAAGTTTCAACTCTGATCCATTCCTAGGGGCATAACAATAAAAATTCCTTAATTAAAAATGTTAATATCTATATAATTATAAAAATATTACATACGCCTTAGGGAATACAAAGATGCTAGGTTCAAGAACATGATAGCAAATATTTATTGAGCACCTATCAGAGTAACTAAACTGTAAGCTCCAAGAGGCAGGGATTTTGCGCTGTCCATCATAGTATCCCCAGATCCTGGAACAGGCCCTGACATGTAGGCAGGTTGCTTCATAAACATTTGTTGACTGACTACATGAGGGCAAGTCAGTGTACTGAGGACTATTGAAGAAATAAGAGAATTCCCTCTTTTATAAGTCATAGCGAAGCCCCAAGGAAGAGAGGACAAACTCACAACCACAAAAAGGCTGGACAGGATGGTGGTTGCCATGTTGGACGTGCAGAGGAAGTCCTGGACTGTTGACGGAAGCAGACACACTTCTGATTAGGCTATTGGAATGGGGCTGGAAGGAGGTTTCAGGATGTGTATGTTTCTGAGTGGACAGCAAAGAGTGGCAGAAATAAAGGGGAAAAGCAGAGATCTTCCCGGATGTGGCGGGGAAGCATGTAGCGCCATTGAGTTTCTATGCAATGTCATTGTAGACAATGCATCTAAAAATGGGAGTGACAGCAGACTATGGAGGCCTTTGAATTTAAACCTCAAATTAAATTTGAGGTTTATGTGTCAAAGTCATAATGTCAAAGTTACGTGAGCACTCAATGCTGTGTTTTGGCCGTGGTGCACAGGAAAGTTTGCAAAGCCGAGCGCTGGCGGGAGGGTGGCCAATCGCAGGCCATCCCTGGGGAGCAGGGAGGAGGCCGCTGCCATTAGGATGGTGGTGGATGCGGTATGGACAGGTGAGGGACAGGGTCCAGAGGCAGATCAGTGGGGTTACTCTCAACTCGACTACTTGTAAAGTCAGGTTTCTATTACCCCATTACTCCTTGCATGGATTTACTATAAACAAAGGCGTGAATAGGTTTGTGGCCTTATATGCTTAATTACTACCATACTATTTTTTTTTGAGACTGTGAAATTTGCCTGCATGCAAACTGTATGACAGAACGAAACCATGGACAGGGTTCTATAGCACCTAAGAGAATCCATTCTGCAGTTCAGTTATCACAGCATAACCCAGAGATGCTAAAAACTGGACCGCAGTATGTACAGATCAGAGGGCACACCCTGAAAGATTAATCAACCTAAATAAACAAATAACTAGCAATTCTAATTCCTTCTAGTTTTCACATTTCTCTTGAAAGGAAAGCATACAAAAATTTAAAATTGAGAGGGAGTTTGAGATAAGGTTTCACTGTAGCAATCACCATCTATTATTTTATGGATAATTGAGATAAATTTAATTCCCTTTGATATAAACCAGAAAAGGAAGGGTGAACCACAGCTATGAAGACTTATAATTTTTGTCATTGTAACTAAACCTTAAGATGCACCACTTTAAAATGTTATCTGCCAAGCACCCATTATTTTTCTTATTTATATACTGTTCTTCGTAGAAATCTATGATGTGGTTAAAAAACATGTTAAATCATTTATTCCATGCTGTGAGTTTTCAAAGTTTCTCTGCTCTTAAAATCAGTAAAAGTTAACTTAGAATCACTCCAACCTCAAATGCACAGCGCAGTTCATATGCCACATTACTTGTCTCATTTTTTAATTTATATTTTTTCTTCCCTTCCATATGTGTTCACACACACACACAATCTGTGTCCTTAGATTAAGCATTATTTTTTATAATAACTTATTAAAAACTCCTTTACTTTTGTACTTACTGATAAAGAATTACATTTTTAAAACTGAAAAATTCCTTATGATATATGATATATATGAAATATATATATATACATACATATATATACATATACATATACATACATATATATATATATATATTAGATAGATAGATAGATAGATATCTCCTGGATGCATATTGTGACAAACTGGCATTATCTAAAGTGGCTGATATTTGTTACAGAATGTTACTAATGTCTCTAATGACTGATCATGAAACCAACATAAACTCAACAATGGGCTTTCTCAGAAGGAGAGTGTTTCTTAGTTAACCTGAAAATATTTACTATGCTTATTTTTTGCCCTTGGGGACTATGGAATAAGATAAGAAAAGTGTAAAGATGATTTCCATCCTTAAAGAGTTGGCCATTTCATTGGGGAATTATGACGTAAACAAGTACAAGGGAATAAGATCTTTCTTAAAACTGAGGTATAAACTAATAAAGTGAGGAGATAAACTTGGTAATCTAATCTAGTTAAATTAAAAACTGAGTTGCTTATGATTCAGAAAAGACATTAAAAGTTGAGGAGGGAGCAAGCTGTTAGCTGAAAACAGGGAAGGCTTCTCAGAAGAGGAGCAGCTTCAGTAGAAATCTACGATGCACGGATCAGTGCTGAAGCAATGTGAGGAATGGGCTGGGGGTTGGCAGCAATGATGTGTGTGCATTTGTGTGTGTGTATGTGTGTGTGTGCACGCGTGTGTTGCAGGTGTGCATGCAGCTTGCAGGCTTGGAAGTAGAGGTGAATACTATAAATTTGGAGACTGATCTATGGGCCTGTAGGAGGATGAGGAGAAAAATTCAGGCAGCAGCAAGAAGCTTTCAAAGACTTTCAGAGCAAGGCTGTGTGGGGAAAATTCAGTTACATAATAGGGGGACATTTAGAAATGGAAGCGCTTCTATGGCATCCACTTGTGGCACATAGCTGGCATGGAGTAGCAGCGATGACAGCTATTTCAAACCCCTGAATTGGCTCTAAGACTTTACAGCATGGAAAGTAATGGTTTTTGGTTTTCATCAGGAAAAGATGAATGAAAGAAATAAAGTAAGGGAAACCTAGCGAATTCCTTGTCAGTTGCAAATGAAGAGTTTACAAAAGGTAAAATGAATAACTTTTAGAATTCTGATACCAGCTATGTTTTATGATTCTATAATGATCTAAAACATGTTGCACAAACCTTGTTGTCTGTACACAATCAGAGATTTGCATTGCAGCTAGAATGGGTAACATCTGTGCTAAGGGGATTTGGCCAAAAGGGTGTGGAGTGTGAGGAATGAAAGATCTTTAATTATTCATTGACGTTATAACCCAGTCAAATTCAGTCTTACCCGAGACCTTTACCGTAATCCTTTGAATAAGCAAATACGATTTACATTGTAGTTCTCTGACTTCTGAATGCATGATGTTAATTTGTCTGTCAACACATCTGAGTGTCCAAGTGATTTGCTGTGGTTTTCCTTTATTTAAAGTAGATAGCCTCACATTTCTTATTTCACACGATCCTTCTTAGAAAGTGATTCTAATTTTTAGACATCTACTGCGGTAATTTCTGGAAAAACCTGAAGGGGAAAACTTGGCTAGGGTATTGATATCCGAGGGTATGGGAACATGAAGGCATGGACCGAGGGGTGGTTCATTACAAGTGACATGAAAGCATAAAATAAAAAATGTCCTGACTCATAGGATGTGAAAAGTCAAAAATAACAACTTGACAAAATCAAAATGGGGGAGATGTTTTAAGAAATTGTAGTAGACTTGTTTGCCATGTTTCGGTAACAATAATCATTTTACTGGATTGTTGATAGTAGATGTTAATAAAGCAACTCATTTCCCGGCAGGTGTGGCTCAGTGGTTGAGCGTCAACCTATGAACTAGGAGGTCACAGTTCGATTATTGGTTGGGGCACATGCCAGGGTTGCGGGCTTGATTCCCAATGGGGGGTGTACAGGAGGCAGCTGATCATTGATGTTTCTATCTTTCTCTCTCTCTCCATTCCTCTGTGAAATAAATAAAAATTTATGTTACAAAAAGCACCTTATTAAATTAAAGGTGTAATAAAATATAACATATTATTATGCTCTAGAGAAGTTATTGCTCAATAAGGAAGTTAATGCTAATTCCCACACTCAAACCTGAAGGGTCACTGATGTTTAAGTTGGCATAAATCCTAGATGGAGTTGGGTTCCAGACACATTGAGCTCCTCATGCAAAGACCCTCCCTCTTGCTTTTCCATTCTTCATCTTTTTTCATGACTATGGACTTCAACTTGTTTTTTTTCCTCTCAATATACATTTATGGCTCTCATTTTTGCTCAAAAACTTTTATGTTTATGGTCACATGGAGGAGGCCTTCATTTATGTGTCTCAGCACATATCTTCCTCCACAAATATTCATCTTTCCACCTCATCCCGTTCCTGACAATGTCACCCTACTTTCCCAGGTTTAAGGCCCCAGAGTCCTAGAACCATGGACAGTTATAGATGGAAGGGACTTGGGCAGCCACCTGTCAAAATTTTGTTTAAGAGACAAGAGGGAAGGGAGAATCAAAGATGCAAATTGACTTCTTTCAGAAGATACAATATGATTTGGTTCGGAACTGGGATTCAACCCAAGCTGACCTGCTTCCCAGCTCTAGACAATTTATGTGATTCCAAATGCATGAGTGGGAAGGATAGAAGAAATTGGAAAGGAAAGTATAGGTCAGAGCGGATCAATACACCATGCTATATTGCATGATCTGTCTTAAGAGTCTGGCCAATGATCATTTCTTTGGTCGACTGAAATGGGTGTTTCACACTAGACAACGATTCTCAACCTGTGGGTCGTGACCCCTTTGGGGGTCGAATGACCCTTTCACAGGGGTCGCCTAAGACCATCGGAAAACACATATATAATTACATAATGTTTTTGTGATTAATCACTATGCTTTAATTATGTTCAATTTGTAACAATGAAAATACATCCTGCATATCAGATATTTACATTACGATTCATAACAGTAGCAAAATTACAGTTATGAAGTAGCAACGAAAATAATTTTATGGTTGGGGGTCACCACAACATGAGGAACTGTATTAAAGGGTCTCGGCATCAGGAAGGTTGAGAACCACTGCACTAGAAGTTTGTGAGGATCAGAAATTACCTGGCATTAGCTCTATGCTCCTGAATTCCTGGTGTAGTGGATGCTAAATGCGGCTGCAATTGAAAACGTGTACGCACGGCCATTGAGGTTTGGTCCCTGCCTTTTGCTCTCAGGACTGGGTGTCATTTCTGAAAGCCCAGGAAGAGGTTCTACTGACAAGGGCCACCCCTGTCGTCTGGGAGAGTTAACACAGGGTCAGAAAGTGCCCATCCCTGGGTGCAGCCCAGCAGAGTGCTGTGGCTCAAGGCAGTCTGTGTTCAATTATGGCAAAATGTTAAATTAGCTGAAAGAGAATTTTTCTGGTTACTTGAATCTGCCTTTTGGACGCCATTAATCATTCACTCATTAAATCATTTACATTAACCCTTTCTCACTAGTCCTAGAACAATCAGCTTCTGGGGCTTGCTGTTCTGTTATCCCCCATTTAGGGTCCTTGGATAGTAGCCCCGGGCTACAGTAAAGACTCCAGCACACACCAGTGCTCAGCGTGGAGTGAATGGCTGAGAAGAGTGCACAGTGTGAGGCTTACTCCATCATAAATTCTGATTTCTCCCTGCTTCAATGAGGAATAGCACATGTGGACTTTAGGTCTAAATTTTACTTTAAATCCAAAAAAAGTGCTTTCTTATAAAATGATCATTTTAAAGTAACAGTGTCTATTCCAAATGTGATCTGTTTTCTTTTTTGAACATCTATTTCTTTATTCCCAGGGGGTTTTAGTTGTTGCATAAATGTAGCGTTATCTTCGATTTTATCATATGTTCTAAAAATGATGTTTTAGAATAAGGAATGTTTTCTTAAAATATATTTTTATTGATTTCAGAGAAGGAAAGAGAGAGAAACATGAATGGTGAGAATCATTGATTGGCTGCCTCTGAAAGTCCCACACTGGAGATCAAACCCACAACCCGAGCATGTGCCCTGACCAGGAATCTAGCTGTGACCTCCTGGTTCATAGGTCAGCGCTCAACCACTGAGCCCCGCTGGCTGGGCATAGAATAAAGAATGTTTTTAATGCCATCCCACCTTCAACCTCCGTCTTGGTGGGAATTGGAGAAATCATACAAAAATTGGGAATTTATTTCCAAACCTTCACTTAACTTTGGCTATTCCAAGAGCAAATCATTCTGCTCATGCGTGAGCAGGGAATAGATGTCTCATGTGAGTTTCTTGTTTGTTGTAAAGAGAAGCCGCGCACCCCCGGGGGGAGGGTCCTGCGTGCAGGCGCCCTGCAGGGACCGCCACGCCATCTTTCCAGGGCGGGTCCTGGGAGCCCTCGCCACCAGGAGGCTGGGAGGTGAGGAACGTGCAGCCCGCCACTCCTTCCTCTTTCTCCCCTTCTCACATAGATGATGACAAATGGCCTAGCTGTAAATTCGAAAGTCCCTAAATGGCATTTTTGTCAAAGCCTTTAGGACAAAGTGCTTACTCAGAGAGATTTTGAAGTCTTGGGAGCCGGGTGGCGGGGAGCAGGCCTACTTGTTATGCATCATGACACAATGCATTATGTATCACGCCTGCTTTCCTGCTTTTTAAACACTTGTTGTGGATGATGAAACTAATTTAAATGGACAAACAGGGCGCTCTCCTGTACATTCTTCCTGTGATGTCATCTTCTTCATCCCACGGAAGGCCCTCAAACACGCATCTTTTACTAAGACTCTTTCATGATTCGCTCAGGGATCATTGTCAGTCAAGGGAGAGTAACCACCCCTCCAGGTGCCTTGCAAACGGTGCCCCGAGAAGAAACAAGCGCCCTGAGCTGCACTCTGCTTGCTTCCCTTCCCTCCTGGCATTTACACCGACTGAAATACTACAAACGGGGAACAGTGTGAAAAAGGCAGTGTGGGTGTGGAAGGGGAAGCCAGAGCTGTCAAATTGTTAAGACAAATGGGGCTTAAAGAATCCTAATTAAACTTGAAATTGCTTAGAAACAGGAAGTGTGTATTCCTAATTGTTGGCACCAGGAAAAAAAATCTAACTTACTGCATATCTTTAAATAAGGAAAACCCATTATTCAGCCGTGGGAGCGTTCCGTCCCTACCTCTTGCATAGGTGAGTGCAATGATTTTAAACGCTGTGAAATCACTCCCCCGCCCCCCGACATTCAGCCTCAGGTACAATAGGGAAGCTCAGAAAGGAACAGAGCTGGAAAGGAGGTGGAGATTTGGAATTTGCTTCTCACGGGGGCATCCTAGCTACCTCCTGGGAACATTTAGCGTGTTTGAACCCTCAGACATATTTGAGTATTTGAAAAATGAATACAGGTATATGTTCTCCAGATTGGAGGTATGTATTCTCAAGAAAATGGATTTGTTCTGAAGCCAATCATGTTGTGTTGCTTAAAAAATGCTAAAAGGCTGTCTGCGGTGTTTGGGCCTTGGTCCTGGGAGCATGCTGAAATGGGGACCAAGGTTCCCTCCTGTCATTGCAGCTCTTAGTGGAGATGATCACCCCATTCCACCCTCCCTTCTCCCCATTTTTTAATTTGGGAGGCAGGGAAGGCTGTCAGCATCTTGAAATCTTGCGTTCATCGCCAAGAGCTAAGGGCAAGCCACAGGCCTTCACCCAAGCTTCAAGCCACATGACCCCTCTCTCGTTGGCTTCCATTTATTTAAAATACAGTGGGGCCTTGACTTACGAGTTTAATTCGTTCCGTGACGGAGCTCGTAACTCAAATTACTCGTATGTCAAATTAACAGTGAACGAGTGAGACACGTGATGCTGGGCTGATGTTGTGGCATTCACTGTGACGTTCGCTGCGCCAACTAGCGGTGGGGTATCTGAAGCTGGCTCGTAACCCGAATTTTAGCTCGCAACTCAAAGCAAAAAATCGGCCGAGAGACGGCTTGTATCTCAAAAAACTCGTTAGTCGGGACAGTCGTAAGTCAAGGCCCCACTGTACACGTTTGACCCGAGAGCCCACCCTTTCCTTCCTTTTGCTGCTTTCTAAGTTGCTTCCATGGTGGGTTGGAAGAAGCCATCGACTGGGGTCAGGAGCAGCATCTGCTCTTTCTGGTTGAGCGTCTGACTTTGGGATCTTCCCGGCTCTCAGTCAGGGGGCCTCATTGGTGGAGGTGATGACGACAGCAGCTAAAAGAGTGCCAGCCACAGTCCACTGAGTTGTCTATGCCGGGCATTGTGCTAAGATCTTTGATGATCGCATTTGAGTCTCATAGCAATCCTTTCCTTTAAAGCTCTCTGCCCTTTGCAGACGAGCAAACTGGGTCCCAGGAAGGTGGGGAACATTGCCCAACATGGACTCAGATCTTCTGAGTCAGGACCAGTATCATAATCCAATTCCCTAAAATCATGTACCCCTCACAAAGCTATCTCAAACATCCAATCAAATGGACTGGATGCACGCGAACACACCTTGGTAAAGGACACGTATCCCTGTGTCCATCACGTGCTGTTAGAACCACTTTCTCAGGATTTCATTTGCAAAACACGCACCGTCGCAGCTGCCCTAGAAGACATGGGCGTTCATGAAGTGGAAGAGATTTGATTAGCGTTGGAAAAATTTGCCTTTGAATTTTTCCAGCAGAGGTCGGTGCCAGCTCTATCCTGGGAGATAGAGGGACCTACATTTGCTCAGATTCACTGAGTAGGTTTCTGGGCCTCCATGAGGGAGCATCTTGCCTCTGAGGCATTATCTGTGTCAGCCCAGGTTGTAGGCTCCAGGACTGGAGCCTGCTGGTTGAAACAGATGAGTTTTGTGTAGGGGAAAATAGCCTTATTTATGGTAAGTCTGTCCATTCTTAAGTCCCCAGAAAATTCCCAAAGGATAGGCACCTCATGTTGTACAAACACAGTTTAGATTGAGGTTGCTTTAAGATTGCCTTTTGTTTTTGCAACTGGAAATAAACAAAATGGCGACAGTGGGAAGGTTAGGATTGGTGACGATGGGTTTCTTTTCTCCACTCAGTCTGAAAACTGTCATCTGTAACTGCCTGCCCCCATCACAGGGCTGCTGCAGCATCTGAGCCTTTTCTTTGAGAAGCAGAGCAAGTCATGTGAGGGATATTTGATATGTGGCCCTTCTTAAGTCCTGGTTTTTATTTGTGTTTATTTGAACTTGTAAATTGTCATCATGAATTTAAATCTTGCAATTGCCTTACAAAATGCTATTTTTCACTAATAAGAATATGAGATAAATAGGCCTTCACAGTATTTTCTTTGGCCATTAAATAATTGAAGTTCAGTGTGGGAAGCACCTGGACATTTTAGTTATCTGGTCTACCTCCTGTTGACTGGATTGCCTAGTTGTCTCTTTTGGACAGTCCCCATGTTTTACTTCTGCCTGTAGAGCAGTCAGGATGTGGTTCTAGTCAGTCAATCATATCTACAGGTCAACATCTCATCTTGTTCTTTCCTTATATCCATTTTCCTCTCTACCTCTCTACCCCAAGATTGATGAAAATCTCTCCATGTCAATGAGCTATTTATTTGCCAATGTTGCTGCTAAGCCTTTAGTACCAACACAATAGAGATAAGCAGCTCCCTTCCTCATCACTGCACTTCTTTATGTGAGCTCTAAAACTAGCCATTAACTGTAACTGAGAAAACGCAGTATTTCTTTTTTTCATAGGGCATCTTTTCAGGAGAGCTTTCAGCATTTCTAACTTTGGTCCTTTCTCTAGTGAGGTGGGGCTCCCACACTGATTGTTCTGAAAACTCCAATGACAGCATTAGTACAGCTTCAAGCATTTTAGCCTGAGGTTAAACACTGAGAAAGTGTTCTAAAAGGTTCTGAGAAGAGCCATGGGATGTATACGCAGCTGGAGAGCCCACGTGGTTCTGTGGTTCTTCATGTGTGTGAGAATTGCTCAGTTGGCACACCCAGCCCGCTTTTGGGGGCACAAATAAAGCTGTTTATCAGCACGCTCCAGTGACATTCTGGTCACACGTGCTTATTAGTGCCTTTGCTTTCTGCTTCCTCTTGGGTACTCTGTGGTCGCTTGGCTGCGGCAGTGACTTTCAGCTGTGTCTCTGTGATCATAGGAAAATTGCAAGTGACCAGAAGATTCAGTGAGTCAGGCCTACCCCATCTCCCTGTCTTCATAAGCCACCGTTACTTAGATTAATGCCTATGTTTGGTCTCATTGGTTTTTGTTCTCTTGCCCAACCATGGTCTTCAGGGCAAAGAGACGTGGGTTTGATGTCAACAACTCATCCCCAGCCCTCTGTAGAACGGAGTGGTATTTCATTTCTGCTGTTTCCATCCTCTCTGTCGTATTATTTAGTATGTACTTGTCTGCATTTTCATGCGCATGAGCTCTTTTCTTGTTTACTTCACTTCCTATTATCTTATCTCTCTTTTATACTTCAAAGCCAAATGTCACTAAAGGCATGTCTGCACTCACCGACCTTTTGTCCTCACCTTGTATTCACTCATCACCCAGTCAGCCCCTTCCCTTTACTAAAACACTTTACTCCAAGGTCATCGATGGCTCCCATATTGCCAAATTCATGAACAATTTTCAATCTTCATTTTTCAGTGATCACTCCTTTCTCATTGAAACAATCTCTTTCTTGACTTCCAACCTACTTCGCTCCCCTGCTGTCTCCTATTTTTTTAGTCGCTATCTCAGTCTTTGCCAGCTCATGCATGGCCATTAAGTGTTAGAATTCATTAATGCTCAACCCCAGCCTCGCCTCTGCCTTTATTCTCCACTCTTTTCCTGGATGATAAAATGAATGCCCATGACTTACCATTTCCAGTTCTACTCTGAGTTTCACATCTGTGTATTCAGTTGTCTAGATGTAGCCACTTGGAACTCTCCAAGTCACTTCTAAAGCAAAGAGTCCAAACCAAATTCCATCTTTTCCTTCCGTCCCCCAGAAATAGCTATGCCATAAGGATATGGGTAAAAGTGGAATCTGGCGTGATGGCAGTGCTGGGTGCGATTGATTGTGGAGAGCTGGGATGACAGAGGTGGTTGTCCGTGTGTTAGGAGACCGTACAAGGCAGCTGAGGATGTGAGCACCAAGGTCACCTGGGAAGGCTGTGCTGACCCCCACCCTCTTTCACACACTGGTTGTGCTCTTTGACCGGAGCACCTGCAGTGAAAGTGAACGGTCTGTTTCTTGTTAAGAGTGGCTGGTGGGGTGAGGCAGAGTGTGAGGTTATAAGCCAGGGATTTCTGGATGTCATTTATTTGTCATGCACTCTCAATTATACTGCTTCCTGCCCCTCCTTGGCTATCTTCCCCCATCTTGTTAGGCACTTTCTTGTGCTCCCTTATACTCTGCTTGGAGCTCTAGCCCCTCCCGGTGATTGTCCTGTTATTCTCATTATTGATCTCATGATTAATGGCCTTTCGTTTCCAGTAAACTGCCTCACCCAGTTTCCAGTGGACTATCTACACCTGGCCCCCACCTGCACCTGTTATTTTGACTGACCCTTACAAGAGACATAAATGTCCTGCTCCCCCTACTCTGCCCTGCTGATGCCATTTTGGTCTCAGCCCTTCTGCTAGCAGATGTGATAATCTCTACACTAATAAAAGAGAAACATGGTAATTGGCGTACGACCGCTACCCTTCCCATTGGCTAATCAGCGTATCCTTATGCAAATTAACTGTCAGCCAAGATGGCGGCCGGCAGCCAGGCAGCTGGAAGCGAACGTGAGGCTTGCTTGCTCCCGTGACTACAACGTTCCCACCTGACTTGCCGGCCTCTGAGCTGGCAGTTTGAAACATTCTAACAAATATAGCCGGCTGGGGTCTCAGAGCTGAAGTTATACATTGTTTCGATTATAGAACGGCAAACAAACCAGCGGAAGCCTCAGAGCTAGAGCCAGAGCTAAAGCTGGCCCAGAATAAAAAAAAGAAAAAGAAAAAAAGGAGTGGTTGGGAGCTTCAGTCAGCCTGAAAGCAGCCCTCAGCCCCTCACCCAGACTGGCCAGGCACCCCAGTGGGGACCCTCACCCTGAAGGGTGTGTGACCAGCTGCAAACAGCCATCATCCCCTCATC
>NW_005871619.1:59816-94215 GCF_000147115.1 Myotis lucifugus | reverse complement strand
TGGGGGGTGGGGCCCGTCCACTCCCCTGCTTCCCACGGAGGGAGGCCCAGACTGAGGGAGAGCAGTTCTAAGCTGTCCAGTGGGGACATCCCCTGAGGGGCTCCCTGGACTGTGAAGACGGCCGCAGCCCGGCCTAAAGGCCCCCCCCCCCCCCCGAGTGCACAAATTTTCATGCACCAGGCCTCTAGTAAATTTATAATTCTTTACCCCTTTTGGCCTTGTTCATTCCTCCTTTGGTGACCCTAACACATCTAAGGAAAGCTTCAACATGTTCATTCAACAATACGTTCCCTGCAAACCTAAGCCTTTCCTTGTTCTGTTGACCTTCCCTTATCAGCCGTCATTTCTACACCTAGTACCAGGAAGTTGGGGGCTGGAGGAAGAATATTCTCTCTTCACCTGAGCACCAGTGCCCCACATGGAGAACACAGTGGTTGTGAATTACGATCCAAAACCAAGTTGGACTCACAGTGGTTCAGGTGCCTGGCCCACAGGAGATCCACCCAGGGGCTTCATCAAGAAATCTACTCAACCTGACTCCGCCCACACGGAGGTTGGGTGGGAGATACAGATTTCTCTAGACAAGAGAGTAGGGCAGGACCTGAAAAGAGACCCAGAGCTGGGCTAGCTGCTCGCTCGGTCTCCATGCCCACACAGGGCATCGCTTATTTCTCTTAGAGAATCAACTCCATTGTCTCTGCAGACCTCCTCTCTCTGCTCTGGTGTGGCCACCAGCTCTGAGGCCCCAGGCCCCTTTCCCAATTCCTGGAGGAAGGATCTGTGCCTGCTTTGGCCCATCTTCGGGTGAAATTGAAATTTCTTTATAGTATACTTTCTCTATGATTCATATTGGTGAAGTTGTGGGAATAATTAAGTCATCTCAAATTCAGCGATAATTTCTTAGGTATCAGACCCTTGACTGAGAGAAGTCGGGATTTATTCTTGAAGGGTCAAGAATAAAGAAAGAAATGTTCACTTGAAGTGATGACTCTCTTAAATATGAAACCTCTGCCCTACCCAGTTTGACTCAGTGGATAGAGCATCAGCCCAAGGACTGAAGGGTCCCAGGTTCGATTCCCAGTCAAGGGCACGTACATCGGTTGCAGGCTCGATCCCTGGCCCAGGTCGGGGTAACCAATTGATGCGTCTCTGTCACATCGATGTTCCTCTCACTCTGTCTCTCCTCCTCCCTTCCATTATAAAAATCAATGGAAAAATATCCTCGGGTAAGGATTAACAAAAACAAAAAGCAAACAAAAAATAAAATGCAGAACCTCAGATACTAATTTGGGGGCTCTGGTTACTACGTAATACCCTCAAAAAGTCAGTCTGTGTTTCGTGTATCACAGCTGCTCTGGTTCTCCCTCCTCGAGTCTGCAGGCTGTGGCACGAAAGTGATGAAATCGGAGGCCCCCTCCTCTCGGGCAGATGCGCACTGGAAAGGGCTTTTGAAATCCTGTCCAAGGGCACACGGAGCCGCTGGTTTTATTTGTTGCCTGGCTGCACTGGGGCTCTGGCCATTTACCTTATTGGCATGTTCTTTCCTGGGGGCTCCATGGCACCGAGCTGAGTATTTCCTACATCAGTCATGGTCCAGCCTCTCATTTCAAACCTGCAATGACCCCGAGTAGAAGATTCTATTATTATTCCAGTTGCGCAAGTGAGAAAACCATGGTGCAGGGGGGTTAGAGCTGGAGCAGCAAATAACTGACGGGTCCAGATCCAAACCCAGATCACTCAGACCCAAAGCCCACCTCTGCCCAACCGCCCGAGCTCCTGGTTTAAATAGCTTCCCATCGGGAGGAGTTGTTGGGCTTTCAAGGCCCAGGAGAACTTCTAGTGAATCCTCTCTCTCTCTCTCTCTCTCTCTCTCTCTCTCTCTCCCCCTCTCCTCAGTCAAGGATATTTTTCCCCCACTGATTTCTAGAGAGAGTGGAGGAGGGAGGGGGGAGAGAGAGCAACATGGATGTGAGAGAGACACATTGATTGGTTCCTCCCTCCAGCATACGCCGGCTGAGGAACCTGCACCCAGATACGTGCCCTTGACTGGGAATCAAACTCCCCACCCTTTGGTCCTCGGGCTGACACTCTAACCACTGAGCAAGCTGGCCAGGGCTTCTCTTTTGATCTAAGTGCCGTGCCCCTTCCGCCAGACTCCAGAGAGAAAACGACTTACGTTCCTCTCAAGTGGAAAGCAGCTTCAGCTGCCTCCTCGGTCCACGAGCTCAGCCATGTGGCCATAATCCGCCAGTTTCCGAGGCGGGGCCAGCAGCCGGCACTGGGCACTGGAGCAGGGGACAGATGGCTGCCCCCTTTTTTCTCCAAAGACTGACTTGTTGGGTCTTTAGCTAAATGTCATGTCTGCTTCTCAAACCCAAATCATCGCAGTTTCCCTGCACCACTTGTCAGCTGCTTATAAAGGAACATTTTAGGGCAAGGGTTTTGTGAAACCGTTTTTAAAAGCATTATTTTAATGTCCAGAAAATGTCCTTTTTCGCCTCCACTGGAGTTCACTTCAACAAATAATTATCGAATGATCACACTAGGTGGGGGCCTCTGCTCTGCGTATAAGATGGAAATGCCAGCTGACACGGAGCATTAAGATTGATGGGGACACGGGCACGTGCCAGCTAACTCTAGTCTGTGGCAGGTGGGGACTGATCGCATGGTTCAGTTGATTAAACACTTCCCTAGTTTTATTTATCACATCTCTATTGAGGTATAATTTACCCAGCACAGGAGTGCTGGCTGTATTGTGGTCACTTCTCAAAAGTGAGTAAGTCCAGGAGGTGGGCCCCAGAGGGGTGTGAGGGCAGGAGGACCTGCAGTTTGGTTGATAACAGTTCAGGGGAATCAAAAAGCCAAGGAGAGGGGCTGGGTCCTCAATGGCCAACCTAAGGCTCAGGAGTCAGTGGAACAAAGCCAGTGTGAGAACCTGTGTTTAGACCCAGGTTTATAGGACATAGATGTTTCTCTTGAAGTGAAGGAATTGGACACCCTATGGTTAGATGGTCAGTCAGCAACAGAGTTCAATAATAAGAAACCACTAATCAAATATTTATAATCCTTTTCATTATGTATTACCTTGGGTCTACTATTCAAGACTGATTTCTTAGGATGATGAAACTAATGGGAATCCTGCCCTCAAATGCATCTGCACATATTCTGTACCGTTTATACATTTTTTGGACCTCATCACTGTCAAAGTGAAGGCTGCGTTTTGAATACCTCTAGGATTTGGAAATAAATGATGTCACTTTTTACCCAAGGTCATCCAAAGCTATCTGTGTAGCAATTCTACATGTATAACACCAGTGCTTAAGGGAAACATTAAATATCATCAGATTCCCATCAGGGAAACTCGGAGAAATGAGTTGATGGTTGACACATACTTATTGAGCACCTGCAGGGTGCCAGGCACTGGAGGAATTGGGTGCCACCCTCATGGTCCCTGCCCTATGGAGCTGGCATTAAAGAGAGAAGTCAGTACCGGCAGCATTGCGAGTGCATCAGCGGCCAAGTTGATGGCTCCTTAGGAGCGCACAGTAGGTGACTTCATGCCGCCCGTGTGTCACTCAGGGCAGTAGGGCCAGCCTCAGGTGTGACAGGGCCTCCAGGGATACAAAGCATGGCCTGCTGAAGGATCTGAGGAAGGGCGGCAGGACTGGAGTGCGGAGGACGAGCGTACACCAGGCAGGGTCCCAACAGGACGTGGATGGCCCAATCCGGCTAGAAAAGACCAGAGTGTTTAACAAAGGGACCATTACAAAGGTGTAGGCTGGGTGTCAGGAGAGCACAGAGGATGGCGCCAGGCCCTGGGTCCTGCAATGGCTGACTTGTCACTGCCCTTAGCCTGGTGGCACGAAAGGGTGATGGGGTGGTTCCCAGAAGGAGAGGGTCACTGTGACAGGAGGGGTGACCTGCGGTTGACGGGTGCAGCAAGCTAAGCAGACGGAGGAGGAAGTAGACCAGGGCGTTTAATAACTGACTTCACTCCTCTAGCCATCTCCAGTCTCCTGGGGGGGCTCCCCCTGCCCTGAGCCCCCAGAAGTCAGAGGGCATGGGCAGCTCACTGATGTAGCCCATACTGGTCAGCCTCACGGGCCAGAGAACAGGGTAGAGAAGGGATGTGGATGGGCAAACTGAGGGAATCTTTCCATGGGGAGGGAGGGTGACACAGGAGGAAGAGTGTGTCATGGGACTGGAGATGTGAGCAATGGCCAGATTAGAAAGAGATGGTTCATATTAAGGATCGGGTTTTATTCAAAAGCCACTGGGCAATTGTTAAAGTATTTAAGCAAGGGAGTGATGTGGCCGTATTGTAGGGAGGTAATGAGGTCGCAGAGGGGGACAGGAGTGGGTTCTGGGAGGCCATTCAGGAGGTTGTTACAGCTCACTCGGAGAGGTGAGGGGAGCCTGGACTAGGACTGAGGAATGCAACTGGGAGAAGCGAGCCAATTCGAGGGGTACTTAGAATCTATTTGAACAGCTGGGTGGATGGATGGGCCTTTCACCAGTGAAGGGACATTGCAGTTACAGCAGTTTGGGGAGGAAGGAAGGAGAAAACAGAAGTCCGGGTGTGGTCCTGGTCAGTTTGACATGCCTGTGAGTACATTCCAGCGGAGTATCCAAGAGCGGCTGGAAGTGCGGGTCTGCAGCTCCAGAGACAGGCCTGGGGAGAGTGGAGAGTTGGCCAATAGATGGTGAATTAGGCAACGGGTATGGCCGAGGTCTCTAAAGAGCAAGTGGAGAGTGAATTGAGAAGAGGGTCTCTGTTAGAATCCCAAGAACACCAACATTTTGGAACTGGGCAGAGAAGGGATGTGGATGAGCAAACTGAGGGAATCTTTCCATCGGGAGGGAGGGTGACACAGGAAGAGTGTGTCATGGGACTGGAGATGTGAGCAATGGCCAGATTAGAAAGAGATGGGTAGAGAAGGGATGTGGATGAGCAGGGATGTGGCGACTCAGGAAAGAAGACTGGGAAGCGGTGGCCATAAATGGTTGAAAATGGGGCAGGAAGTAGGTTGGCGTGGGTAGTGGAGTGACTGGATGTTTGCACCTCCTCAGGAAGATTTGCTGGGAATGGGGAGGAGAGAGAGGTCAGTAGTGGGAGCGTGTGGGCCGAGGAGAGACCTACTCACTGGGGAGACCTGAGCATAGTTACATGGTGACCAGTCACTGGAGAGTCAATGGTGACTGAGGGACAAGGACCCAGGGGGACTGGGTAATTGAGAGAACGTTGGGAGCGAGGAAGAAACTGGGGTCTTGGCCACTCTAAGATCATGCATCCCAGGCTCCACCACCTTCTGGAAGAACAGCCTCCGCTCCTCCGTGTAAAGGGAGGTGTGCAGGCCTTGGCTCTCCCGATTCGGAGCCAGACTCGGCTCCGCAAGGCCACAGCCATGCTTGGAACTTCGGGAGGCCTGTCTGCCCGTCTCCCTGCAGACACAGCCGGAGGAGTGCCTTGTCCTGAACAGGTCACGGTCTCATTCTAACCCAAGTGAGGGAAGAATGGCTCGGATCCTGGCACGTTTGTAGATTTGGTGGTGGTAAGCGGTTAAAGGGATTTAACTAAGGGTACCCTTTTCTCTGTAAAAAGGGAGGGAAGACTGGCTCCTGAGGGTGAGGGGCTGAGACTTGGGCAGGTTAGGAAGGTTAAGGGCCATTTTGGAGAGCAGGAAAGTGAATCTCTCCTTGGAGACGTGGAGGGGCCTGGGTAGTTTGGTGACCATGCATCTGTTGTGACACAGTCTTCCCAGTTGTGTGATTTTCTTTAACAACACTCAAGGGTCCAGGTATGGGCACACAAGTGGCTTTTCCCCATCCTCTCTCCTCCTCCTCCCTCTTCCTTGCTGGTCTGTTCACGTTGGAGTTTAGTACTTAAGTGTCTATATATTCTAGTAACTGTTTACTCACCAAACAACTCAGAGGTGTGTTGATCATGGAAACACAAAGATGTCACCTTTTTGGGTGATGAACTGTGAGGAGAAAGAGAAGGGAAAGGTTGGAGGCTTGAGATCATTTACTAGTTGCTTGGCAAAAAATATGTCAGGAGCGATCAGCCTCTGTATGTTGGTCCTGCCACATTAAAAAACCTAAAGTTTTGATATTTTTATTTAACAGATTTTCAGGAACCTTCATTGATGGCTTCAGTTGTCCTTCGTTGGAGTCTCAGGCTTGGGGAGGGCGAGGGGTGGCACAGGGGCGCTCAGGTGGCAGGTGGTGTTCTCATCTTTCTCTGCTCCCTTGGCAAAGAGAGGCCATAGGAAAGTCAAAGCCGTCATTTGCATTTGTAAAGCAAACGCCTCTGCTCACATCTGTATCCACCATATGGCAGATGTGCCATAATTGTTTTTAAAAACACGTGAGTGTTCTGCTGTGCAGCACTCATCCAAGACTTGGGGAAAGAACAAGAAATTTGAGAATGAGTATTTCTTTTCCTCCGAGAAATCCACTTATCTGCCTTACCTTCAAGTTCATATTTCTGAAGAGAATCATAGTTTGTCATGATTCTAAAATATCAACAAAAAATGTGCCAAATAGCTGCTCTACGGAGAATTTTATAGGTCGGGCCTTGCCTAGCTGATTGGTGGTTGTGGTAGGCTGAATCACATTGCGCCCCCCCCCCCCACCAGGGTGTTCAAGTCCTAATGTCCTAACTCCTGGAACCTGTGGTTATTATCTGATATGGACGAGATTTTGCACATGTGTTTCAATTAACATTCTGAACGGGGGGAGATTATCCGGAATGATCTAGAAGGCTTGGAGTCATCACAGGCATCCTACTAAGAGGGAGCAGGAGATGAGAGGGATGGTAGAAGATGGGATGATGAAACCAGAGGCTGGAATGATGTGAGGGAGGGTCACAAGCCAAGGAAGACAGGCAGCCTCAAGGAGCTGGACAAGGCAAGGAAACAGATTCTTTCCTGGAGCCTCTGGAGGTCACACTCGTCTGCCCACTCCTTGACTTTAGCCTCATGAGACTGACCTTGGACGTCTGACCTCCATAACTGTAAGAGAATAAATTTGTGTTCTTTTAAGCCACCATATTTGTGTTAGCTTGTTACAGTGGCAACCAGAAACTCATACTGTAGGATAATTATTTTTCCTTGTGTTTGAATGATCAGTTATCTTGATAAAGTTACAGGAATGGTTTTCCTAGATAAGGGGAGGTGATGCAGGCAGTAAGCTTGAGTTGATGTGCTAGCTCCCATCTTAATCCACTGGCAATGTGGATTCAAAGTCAGTGAGGAGGCACCATCCAATCTAAAGCCCCAGCTTTCTGGTCCCATCAGCCCCACTCACTCCAGAATACAGCAGATTTCAGTGCAAACACAATTGAGGAAATGGAATTTTTCTTTGAGTCCAAGCTATGTCCTTACATGTATGACTCAACATTGTCCTTTGCTATAGGCATAGCTGCCGATATCTAAGAATGTAAGTGTAGGGTAATGACATTTGTCCAAAATTTGCCAGTTTACTCTTGGAAGTAAAATATTTCAAGTCTTTAGGCTATAATTTTATAGGATCGGGAAGAATTTCCCCCCTCATTTATGCTGAAGTCTTTGATCTAAATTGTTCCAGTTTTAAATTCTTTTAAAATTTTTACAATGCTGATTATCTTTTTTTTCTAATTGTAAAACAATATATACTGAATATGTAGAATTTGTAAAACACTTGAAGCACACAAGCAAAGCGAAGAAAACGGTTGTAGTTCTGCAGTGTGGAGATAGATACTGTTAATATTTTGGAATTTTTTCATATATTCAAAATTAGGTGCTTTTTTTAGTACTTCCATAGTATTCTATTTTATGATATGTATTTTTTACAATAGACTCAGCTAGTCCCCCTATTGTTGTGAATTTAGATTGTCCCTGGAATTTTGTTGTTGTTGTTGCCTGTTCATTTGCTTTGCCCATTTCTCTTTTTTTTGTATGTTATTTGAAAAATAGGTTTTCAAGCTTTTTGTTGTTGTGTGTTAGAATTATTTTTTTAAACAGATATGTACAATTTTGAAGGTCATTGTTTGTATTGTGATTTTGCTTATGGTGAGCTTTTTTGATATATAAATATTATTGAACTAGAGGCCTGATGCAAAAATTCTTGCACCAATGGGGTCCCTCAGCCTGGCCTGCGGGATCAGGCTGAAACTGGCTCTCCGACATCCCCCGAGGGGTCCCAGATTGCGAGAGGGTGCAGGCCAGGTCAAGGAACCCCACCAGTGCACGATCCCAGCTGGGGAGGGACATGGGAGATTGGCCAGCCAGGGAGGGACCGCAGGAGGGCTCCAGGGCGTGTCCGGCCTGTTTCACTCAGTCCCAATTGGCCAGACCCCAGCAGCAAGCTCACATACTGGTTGGAGCGTCTTCCCCTGGTGGTCAGTGCGCGTCATAGCGAGCAGTTGACTGCCCCCTGGTGGTCAGTGCACATCATAGTGAGTGGTTGAGTGGCCTTAGCATATCATTAGCATATTATACTTTGATTGGTTGAATGGCTGACTAGAAGACAGGACACTTAGCATATAGGCTTTTATTACATAGGATTTTATGTACTCTACACTACTTGACTTTTCCTCTTTGGGTGTGTCTGTGTGATTTCTGTTCTCTATGCTTTACCCATTGATTTTCTTCAATTCTGTTCGTGTGTCAGAACTTAACCAGCTCTCCTTTTAGATCAGATAGGGCAGCAGTATTTCTAATCCTTAACCTACTATTTTGGTCATTCTATGTTAATAGTAGTTTTTTTTCCTTTAACATATTTTTTGAGCCCAAATCTCCTCCTTTGGCTAATTTGATTGTTAAGCCATGTAATCTCCATCTTTTAGCAGCTCCAGACTGAATTCAAAAAATATAAGAATTGATATCATGTAAGTCTGCACATACTTACATTGTGAATTAAATACCTATGAAAGGCAATTTGCATACAACGAAGGATTTCTTTCCCCCCATGTGATCATGAAAGAAAATCCCTGGTATATAGCTTCCATTTCCCACATTAAAGTGATGTCCCTACTCTTAACAACATAAACTGAAAAATTAAAAAAAATATATCAAATCCTTTCAATCGCATTAAAATTTGAAGAAAAAGAATGATTTTTTTTCCTAACAAGGCAGGGGGAGAAAAACAAGCTGAAGAAAAGTCTGGGCTTCTGGAATTTCTCACTTAGCTCTTTCTCTGCTGCTGTTCCAAACCATTGTGCAAAAGCAACCCTGAACAAATGTTCATAGAGAGGCTACACTCGAAATACTGGTAATGAATTCTGTGTAATAAGCACCTCTTCCCCCCCGGCTGTTGGAATCTGAAGTATACACTGTGCAGTCATTTTGATGACTTCATTTTGAAATGGTTCTTAACAGACATTTTGGAAACATCACACGTCATGAATTTATTCATAAACCAGCCTGTCAAACCTGAGTTTCACTGGGGAGAAGGTGTCTCAGACACAGGAGTAGCTCTTCTGCCTCTATCACCTGCCATCTTGAAAGGTCATGACTCATTTCCATTACTACTAGGGTGTTCGGGCTCACTGCCGCTGGGTTTTAGGACTGTGTGGAGAAGAGACCATGACATTGAGTTCTCACCCATGTAGCCCTGGGTAAGGGCTCTATTCTTCTTCTAATTATGATGATAACTTGTACTTGGGAAGCGGCAGTGTTTACTGAATGGTTAATGGTCAGTGTCACTCACCAAAAGGGTGATAAACCAATGATGGGATCTTGGAGCAGGAGAGTAAAGATAAGCACAATGTGTCATTTAAAAAATATTTTTTAATTGATTTCAGAGAGGAAGGGAGAGGGAGAGAGAGAGAGATAGAAACGTCAGTGATGACAGAGAATCATTGATCGGCTGCCTCCTACATGCCCCACACTGGGGATCAAGCCCGTAACCCGGGCATGTGCCCCGACCAGGAATTGAATCGTGACCTCCTGGTTCATAGGCCAACGCTTAACCACTGAGCTACGCCGGCCAAGTAGCACAGTGTGTCATTTTATTTCACATGCTCACAGCCCCTAATGAGGACTAGTAGTTCCTAATGTTTATTTGTTCAATAAACAAGCCATTGGGTTGTGAACAAAAGGTCAGCATGGCCAGCAATGAGGTGGGAGCTGCTCCTTTGGTGGCTAGAGCAAGTGCTGGAAAGTTTTACAGGAATATCATGGTAGTTGCAGTTCTTTCCCCTCTGACGTCTGAGGGGTGAGGACAATAAGGACAAAAAGGTACCTTTCTCTTTCCAATTAATTGATGGCCCTTTGCTCTTGCCCTTTTGTGAAGTGTAGCGGCATGCAGAAGTGCTAAGCCAGCACCTCTCACTCGTCAGTGTGAGCATGAATCAGCGGGAGGCTGGTATTCTGCACAATGTGCTGTGAAAGGGATTACCAGATAGAGATGCTGGTCAAAGGGTTTCAGAAATCTGCAAACCAGCTAATCAGATAGACTAGCTGAGGATCCATTACATAAGCCACATTGAAGATCACTCAGTCTTAAGGAATGGAAGGAAGAGTGTAGACCAAGGCATGAATGAGCCCTTAAATGCTGAAGGACAAGGTCTTTCTTAGTGCAATGGCTCGTCCTATCAGGTGGGCAATTTCTTTTTTAGTTTGACTAAGAGTAGGCACGCTGTGTTCACCGCTCTCTGTTTTGGGAGCTGCCTGTTGCAAAACAAAGTTCATGCATTAAGTTTCACTGTGATTCACACTGATGGTGCCTGAGTGCCCAGAGCCCGCCGCGCACAAGCGGGCTGGAAAGAACAGCCACTTCTACTGTTGCCTAATGACAGAAAAGATTCGAGAATCAAAGGCATCATCTTAGCCTCACTGTGCAGCAAGGAACAAAACTGAATTAATAATGAATCAGCTGATTAAATAATTTAAATAGATCACTTATTGCCCCTTTATTGCTCAACACTTGAAAAATTATTTCAATTAGAAACTTAAACGGAGTTTGATAGACGACGAAGAGTGTGCAGCTCAAGATAAATGTAAATCCCTTTGTGATATAAAAATTTGATTTTGCAGTATGAGGTCTATTAAAAAGAAATTAATAATCTCCAGGAAAAAAAAGAGGTCACGCCAAGAAAGGTTGGCCTTTTTCCCATGGAATATTGCTTATTTTAAGAGGAAAAAAATCAATAAGCTTATTACAGATTCAGTAAAAATTACAGAGATAATTATTTTAAGACAAACCACAAAATACTAACCCCCAACCTCCCAAGCAATAAAAAGGAATAAACCTGTTTCTTGGGTTTCATGTTGAAATCAGAAGTGGAAGTGCTCTCTATAGTTCACAAGATCTTCATTTTCTTCTCTGCCCGAGGAATTGGTTCCTTGTCTGTTTGTTGGCCTCACAAAGCCCCACAGAATAGGTTTCCGTTAGGGGCACCTGGGAGGGAGGGATTGTCTGAGAGTAGGTTCCCCTGGGTGCTTCCATGTCCTGGGGCTGCAACGCCCTCCCGCCCTCCACCATCCATAACGGAATGGCTAAGTAATGGGAGTCCAGCTTGTGTGTTCCATCTAAACCCAGAATCCTCCGGGCAGTCACTGCTGGCTGATCCGAATGGGCTGGTGCCACGAAACCTGCCTGCCTTCTGTCAGAATTTGGTACCGTCTATCCAGCATATTAACAATTTGTCCAGTTTGCTAACCACCAGCACACACTTGGTTTTGGTTCAGGCTGTAGAAATGAGTTCTTTTTATTCTGGCTCTGGACAATAGGAGGCAGAAGTAAGATTTTAAGGAAATAAGAGACACATGTAGTCTACCTCTTGTCCCTACATATACACCCAAGGGAACCGAATGCATTCTAAAAATCAGCTCCTCTCCTCCCTCCATCCCATAATGAACGGAATTCTCATCACCCAACAAAAACAAAGCAAGCAAACAGCTGGCCACGAATGCCAGTTCAGGCAGTTGTCACCCAGTTTTGAAAGTTGCCAGAAATTCTTCAACAGGGGTTGGAACCTGATAGTCCGCAGCCCACAGATGTTTTGCTTGGCCAACAGCGTATTTGTTTCTTTAATTTGTCTGTGAGGTCCCTGCTCTCCAGATGTCACTGGCGTCCTCACTGCCCATTGTTGTGATCCCAGCAGCATCTGAAGACAGTCAGCGTGACTCCTGGCAGCTGACTTCTGTCCTTGTGCATTCTGTCACATGTTTGTTCATCCCTCTTGTCACAGCTTGAAATGTGTCCACCCAAAATTCCTAAGTTGAAGATCTACTTTGGGAAGGGGCCTAGAAGGAGGTAATTAAGGTTAAATGAGGTCATGAGGGTGGGGCACTCATCCAATAGGATTGGTGCCCTTATATGAAGAGGGAGAGGTACCAGGTGGGCTGTGCACAGAGAAGAGACTGCGTGAGGACACAGGGAGGTGACTCCGGCAAGCCAAGGAGAGAGCTCCAGGAGAAACCAGCCCAGCTGACACCTTGATCTTGCACTTCCAGCCTCCAGAACTGTGAGGAGGAAATGTCCGTGGTATTTGCTATGGCAGCTTGAGCAGACTCTAATTCTTCCCCTTCTCCGAGCCCATGGTAACAGCAGCAGTCTCTGCAAGGGCTGAGATGGGACCCACCCCAGGGTGCTCCTCAGACTTCTTCAGGCTTCTCTTGTTCTGAGCACTAACAGGTCAGCAGGATCTCTGAGCAAGCAGGCCACACCTCCAAGTCCAAGACCTCAGGGCTTCTTATAGGAAATCAGCATTTTTGAAAGGGTGACAGCATTTTTACTTTGAAGGATGGGAAGGAAAGGAAAAGATAAGGCATGAAAAGTAATTGCTTTCTTTCCCAAGCTTCTCGCCTCCTTCACTCCCCTCTGTGAAGGAAACCCGTGTGGAACAAGAAGTGATTGCCCTGAGGTTTCCTGGGAGCAGCGGCAAAATGAAACTAAAGGCAGAGGACCCAGAAAACTAAGGGGGTTACATGGGACGGGCAGAGAGCTGCTGGTGGAGAAGGGGCCTAATAGAAGCGGGAGGCACGGAGGGAAGCTGGAGACAGTTTGGAGAACGTGGGATGTGATGGGGGAAAAATTGGAGGATCAGCAGCTGAGTGTGTGAGTGTGTGTGTGTTGGGGGTTATAATGGAGAACGAGGATGCTGAATTTTTTGGACTTCGTGTAATTGCCCTTGGCTTGCTCCCAGAGACTTCTGTAAACCTCTAATTTTCCTTAAATTGCTTCTGCCTGTCAGCCCGGTGTCTTTTCTCATGTGCTGTGTGGTATTGCTCTGCACTGCCTTACATCATGGGTGAGAGCATCTTAGCAGGTTATACAGAGACACACACGTATGTATGCATATATGTTAATATATGCACAAACACACATGTAAACATATGCACACATACAGGTGTGTCTATGTCTATATATGAAGTCAAAGTGGGGTGGTTCTTTTTGGTTTATAGTGGACTTAATAAACGCCCAACACACACACACTCACACACTCAGCTGCTGATCCTCCAATTTTTCCCCCATCACATCCCACGTTCTCCAAATAAACTGTCTCCAGCTCCCCTCCATGCCTCCCGAATGTGATAGGATTTACTCAATATCACATCTGGCATGAACCAAAGAATTGGCTTTCAAATTTATAATTTTAGACAAGTTCTTTAATCATGGTTTTCCTCATCAAATAATTTGGTTCAGTGAGAAATTCCATTTTGTCATCATTTCTTTTTAGGGGGAACTAGTCTTTGCAAGATCCAAGTATTGCACCCATTTCATTGATGTGAACAGCCGTTTTTTATCCACAGAGATAATGTTGCTCCTAAACTTGTAAGGAATGAGAGGCTAAGGCCCCATGGTGTCGGCGGGTTGAAGGTGGTGCATACATTAAAAAGACATCAACCGAGGATATTCATGCTGGCTACGCCCCCCCCCCCCCGCCCCCGGGCTGCATTAGCAAAGGATCGCAGAAGGGGAGCCTAGCCCACAGGGGTTTATTCTCACAGCCTGGAGGCCAGGAGTCTGAGATCCAGGGTTGGTTCCTTCTGACGGCCATGCTGGAGAACGTTCCAGGCCCCCCGCCCCACCCATCCTCCCCCCCCACACACACAACTTTTGCTGCTTTGCTGGCAATTTTGGTGTTTCTTGGCTTATTGATGTTTACCTGTCATCCTTCCTGTTTGCATGTCTCCGTGTCCAGATTCCTACTTTCTATAAGGACATCAGCCATGTTGACTAGGTACCCACCTTACTCTAGTATGACCTCGTCTTGACGAATTACATTTGCAACAGACCTGTTTCCCAGGGAGGTCAGGTCTGAAGTGCTGCGGGATAGGCCTTCCACAGATGGATTTAGAGGAACGCGATTCCACCCACACCACACGCTCATCTATGTACGAGAACCTTCTGTAAACCGAAGGAAACTCAAATAGGCCCCGGATGGAATGAGCAGGGTTTTCCCTTTCTGGTCCGAGTTCTCAGAGGGGGCATTGTTTAGTGCCTGTAGCTGAGCCGGTGAGGGCAGGAGGACAGCACAGAGGCGGGAAGCCTGCCGAGCCCGCCGTGGGGGGTGAGCTGGGGGAGAGCCTGGGCTTCTGCGCTTCGTGGCCCAGGTGCCCGAGGTCGGGATTAAGACAGTGTGAGGACTGGCACCTTTATTTCTCGCTCAGACAATTTTGTAGCCTCTTAGGGCCAGGACAGGAAACCATTTCACTGTATCCTGACTCCAAGAACAAAACATGACATATTTTGCTATTTCATTATTCTGCTTGTTATATAAATGACTAGAGGTGCTATGACTATTTAAGAAGATACAGAGCAGTGTACGCCATCTCCCTCCTTGATGTATTAGGGCCTCTGGGAAGAACGACATAATGCGTAGCACCCTCCACTCGCCCAGTGCTCCTGAGGCCTCCGCTCCATCAGCCAGTCGGCTGAGCATGTTTCCGGAAAGTTCTTCCCCAGGACAGGGAGCAGCAGAGTGCATGCTGGCGGATAACACATGAGTGGAATGTTTACTACTTTTCCCTAGAAAAGTCCATGAACTCTTACATAAGTTATTGGTTATGCTGTATCCTATAGCATCCCAGACATCTCCTATGCTCTATTGCACTAGAAATAGCACATGTACACACACACACACACACACACACACACGTGATTATTCTTTCCAAAAGTCAACCAAGCCCAATCGCCTATTAAAAGTGATTCCATGTAACAGGATGACAGGAACACGAGCATCAGAAAGCCTGGAGGGAAATTTATAAATTTATTCAAATTTATCCCAAGTCATGTGTTTTAAATTTCAAGCACATACAAGGATGAGGAATTGTAAAAGTAATTCCTTCGTCAAGAGCAAACCACGATGGGTTCCGTTCTGTATAAGATAAATAGGGTTTTAATCAGGGCCTATGAGAGACGCTTCTAGGATAAGCTCCATAAAGGTAGGCATACACCTGGGGAGGAGCTTTTTAACTGACAGGTTGAGGCTCCTGTGTGTTGTGGACAGTGGCTGTGAACCTCTGATATTGGGAGGAACGGGGATCACCCATCTGTCTCTTTACTGAGCCTTAAAAGCCACAGCTCAACCCTGGTTGGGAGGAAGAACAAGACAACTGATGCTGAATGGGCTGAGACAGCAGTCAGAGCCTCAGTGCTGGGAAGGAACATCCGACGTAGGAAGGAGAACAGAAAAGCCCCTATGCTCTTCTGCATCCTGTGTGATGTTCGAATTACCCAGGCGGCTTCTCGGGACACAGTGCAGCAGCTGCTACGATTATGGACTTTGGTCCCAGTTGTTGACAAAGCCGCACAACCACCTCCAGTCCTCGCCGTCACGTCTCCCAGGCTGACGTGCCAGAGCAGGGGCAGGCCTGAGGTAGTGTCCGACTCAGAGCACCACTCCCTGGCTGTCACTCTTTTTTGGAGCCAAAGGACTAAGATTTGAGTGAGTCCCCAAAAGCAGGATTCGTGTTTATCTCGGTTGTCATCTTCTGCTGTCTGGGATCCTTCCTCTTCTTGATTCGCTCAGTGCTTCTCCGGTTCCGGTCTGTCCTACAGGATTATCAACTCACCTGCTCTGTCAACATCCGCCCAACAGATGCTGTGCCATATCCTCTAGTCAACCCAAAGGGTAAAAGGAAGCATGCGTAGTAAAATAATTGTCACAGTTTCTTAATATTTTATTGTTTCAACTGGAGTGTCAACTATGTTCCAGGCAATGACACGAAAATATTAATATTTTTCTAGTAGGAAGTCTAGACTGAGATTCTGATTGCTAAGTGAAAAACACTTCTTTTATTGTTTAAATCTAAAACTGTGGTAGTGTTACAGTGCTACATTACACCACAGAGCCATGTGAAAATTAAGTTCATCTTTTTGATTGATGACTGAATGTCCTCGCAATAATCTAGTTTAAATGAAAAGTTGGATTATGGTTTTAGATTTAAATCATCATAGAATCCCTTCCATATGTTTTTAAAGTAAATGGATTCTGATATTAAAATAAAACCCACATGTAACATTCTCCAGGGAGTTACACATATTGTGTGCCCAAATTGCTGAGTTTATAGGACGCCGGTGTTTAGAGAGCGTGGTTAAAAATAGCTATTGCCAGAAGTCATCTAATATTATTAGTTCTAGGGCAGGGAAGTTGCAGCAATACCAGCAATCCCAACCCAGAATGAAACAGAAGAAATGGACCAATATGGATAAGAGTTGCAATAGTATTAATAAGCTATGGTCAGCGTCTGCTTTGCCACTCTATAGTATTTCCTCCAGTGAAGCTATAAAATGCAAATTCTTTGTCTCACCAGCCAAGTGACCCTTTAACCCAAAGCGGAACCAAATTTATTTATAAACAAAACACAATGGGCAGGGTCCCATCCCTGTTGCCTGAATTTTCATTATGTTGTCCTTTTTGATGGAAAAGAAACTGTGTGGGCTGGTTAAACATTTATTTTTACTCAAAACACAGAAATGCAGATTTAGAAAAAATCCACATCCATTTGTGTGATAACGTTTTCTTAGTGAATAGCACGTATTCATTTCAGAACGAAACAGATCTAGTTAATTGTGAATATGTAAGGAATCCTTGGGAGAGGTGAAGGAAGGGGAAGGCACTTTTGATTCTGGTGTTAATTTGTGGGTGTTACACACATTCAGAGACAGTCAGCTTTCTGCACAGCATTGCATTCTGGGCCATCGTTGCAAGTGGCAGAGCAGGGTGCACTTTTGAATCTGGTGTTAATTTGTGGGTGTTACACACACACACACACACACACACACGCACACACACGCAGAGTCAGCTTTCTGTACAGCAAAATGGGTCACTCACTCACGCTGGGCCAGCGTTGCAGGCGGCAGAGGGGGGTGCACACCTGCTCACACAGCGTGTTGTCCACGTTCAGTGGCTTCTTTCCCTGCTTCATGTTTGCCGTTCACTATCATCTTAAACTGACGTCTAGCATACATTGGGGGAGGAGTGAGGAGATGAATATTACAGCCCGATTTTTCCCATGTCTTCAGGGCCTGATGTTTCCACTCTCCTCAGTCTGTCCGTGGGTAGGATGCTGTATCAGAATGTACTGGAATGGCTGCCATTACTGAGTGTACCTTCATTTTGGCTTGAGCAGATCACAGGTGTTAAGTGTGAGGAGTCTCATGTTACATAGAACTGCTTCTTGGCACATAGTAGGACTTCAGTAAGTAGGCTCAGAATGGGTGCACAGCAGTGAATGCAGGTGAGTCAGCCATGACGAGTCGATTCTAAGATGAGCCACTCTTCAACTCTAAACAATACAAGGCAACCCAAGTGTTTTGATTTTACAAGGAAGGTGAATCTTTACATGAAAAATGGTGTAGGCCCAGCCAGTGTGGCTTAGTGGTTGAACACTGACCCATGCACCAAGAGGTTGCTGGTTCGATTCCTGCTCAGGGCATATGCCTGTGTTGCGTGCTTGATCCCCACTAGGGGACATGCAGGAGGCAGCCAATTGATGTTTCTATCTCATTGATGTTTCTATCCCTCTCTCCCTCTCCCTTCCTCTCTCTCTAAAATCAACAAAAACATTTTTTAAAAAAGAAAGAAAAATGGTGTAGGATATAAGTCCCAAGTATGAAATGAGCAAGTGGTATATCCATTTGGACTAGCTGTTTAGTGATGATGGGAGGAGACTTGAAGTCCGCTGTGTGTCTGGACCAGGCATATATGATTTTGATATTATATATGATAGTGGCATGCCAGTACAGACAGATAATCTGGCAGGTATAAATGATGTCCCAGGTCTGGAGGAAAATGTTAAAATGTTTTGTGACCCCGTGAGTGGCTGGAGTACAAGCTTTCCATTTAAAGTTGATGTCACATTTGAGGATACCCTGAACCCCACATGGCTGGGGGCTCCTCCCTGTGGAGGCTGGGTCTGACACACTATGGTCGATTTTTTCTTGTGAGACTTTCCCAGCCTATATTTCATGGTCTACCTTCTAAGGTACTGGGGGGTCAGAATTCCCAACATACAAATTTTGGGAGGACACACATCCGCCCATAATCCTCCATAATTAGCTAGTCATTGCCTGAAATGTTAAGACAGAAAAATAAATTGTTGCTACAAAGAAGCAATTAGACTAGTTTCTTTGGACTATGACTGCAGGTGTCAAATTCAAAGCAATCTTTTGTGGAAAAGTCTCCTCTTGGTGGGTCACAGCCTGAGCATGGCTACCTAGAATTCATTTTCTACTTTAAGGTAACGCGTTAGCTCCTTCTGTGGGATCATGAAAAGAAATTCCTTTACTTGTTGATTAATTGTTATTTCCTCCTCTGGATGGAAATCTTTTTTTTTTAATCCTCACCTAAGGAGTGAGGATATTTTTTCCATTGATTTTTAAAGATATTGGAAGTGAGGGTGGAAGGAGGAAGAGAGAGAAACATCGATGTGAGAGAGACACAAAGATTGGTTGCGTCCCACATGCCCCCCTACCAGGGATGGGGGTTGAACCTGCAACCCAGGTATGTGCCCTTGACTGGCAATCAGACTCATGACCCGCTGGTGTGCAGGCCGATGCTCTAACCACTGAACACCCAGTCAGACCTGGGTGGAACTCTTAAAGGGCCACATGCTTTTAGGAACAGGTTACCAAGCCGGCTGTTTCAATCAGAGCTTCTAGCCCCTGGTCATCCACCTCCAAACTGCTTTGACTTGGCGTTTGGTTATGATTGATTACCATCAGCTTTCTCCCTGTGGTTACCCCGGGGAGGTGGTCCCACATGGAAGAACCTCTTGGGAATATTTAGGTTAAACCTAATTGTTATAAGCCCAACCGTGTAGTAGGGTTTTTCTTCCTTATCCTTGTCTTCACTGCCGTCTTCCTTCAAAAGAGAGACATCTCCTTGCACCTCTTGTTTCAGCCGTGACATTAGCGTTTGGAGAGGGAAGCCAGCCTTTCGTTTTCCGCAAGGCTAAGAGCGTTTTCTGAACTCAGTCTTTCCAAGTAAGGGAAGCCGTGCGTCCAGAGGATGGTAAAATAGAACCCTGTGCTCCTTGCTGCCGTCCCCGGCCCGGGCAAATGGTGGCAGCGGGAAGATACGTCACTTGCCCACACTCACACTCACACAGGCAGTTGGTAGCCACTCGGTAATATGAGCTACTACCACTCTGCTATTTCCACAGTTCCACTGGGGTCATGTGGACATGGGGTATAAATAATGCATAATGCCAATTTAATCGGCGGCCTCTGGCTTCTTACATAAGAAATGCAGACGGATGACGGAAGGCGCTTGGAAGTCTTCCCAGGCTGATTCGGTAGTAAATTAGACAATATTCCATAATTATCCAGTGAACCGGCCGAGCCAGACTTCAGGGGATGACGGGTGGCAGCTGTGGTTAGGACATGCTTAAGTCATTTTGTGAGCAATGTAAGGGTTACTGCAAAAAAATCACCAACCAAAATTACTCAGGAGACAACACAGCATGTGGTAGAGAGCAGGACCCCGGAGCCAGCACATGCAGCTTCAGATGCTGGCTGTAGGCTGAGGGATGACTTTGGGCAAGTTACTAAATTCCTTTGTGCTTCTAGTTGCGCACTGTCAGATGGGCTAATAATAATACTCTCTTATAATAATGTCCTGATGATTAAAGGAATCTATATAATAAAAGCCTAAGCAACCGTTGCAGCAGAACAACCAGAACGACCAGTCGCTATGATGCACACTGACCACCAGGGGGCAGATGCTCAACACAGGAACTGCCCCTGGTAGTCAGTGCCTTCCCCAGCCAGAAGCTGGGCTCACGGCTGGAGAGTGCAGCAGCGGTGGCAGGAGCCTCTCCCGCCTCCGCAGCAGTGTGAAGGAGCACCAAGCCGAGCGGTAAGGAGCAGTGAGCAGACGGGCGGTGAGGAGCAAGGGGTCCCGGACTGCAAGAGGGATTTCTGACTATCAGCTTAGGCCTGAACCCCAGGGGGAATGGGCTCCACCTGGCAGGCGGACATCTCCCAAGGGGTCCCAGACTGTGAGAGGGTGCAGGCCAGGCTGAGGGATCCTCCCTCCAGTGCACGAATTTCATGCACCGGGCCTCTAGTTAAATATATAAAATGCTTAGAACAGTATGTGGCACATAGTAAGAGCTGCATAAACATTGGCCTCTCTTACAGTTATTAGTTGGCATAATGCCTCACCTTGATGCTTCTGACATTCCAGAACATTCTAGTGCTAATATAGGTAGCATGTGTCAAGTCTAGTGAGAAAGGATTGTTCCCATCAATGTTTCTTGACTTGTGAGGATCACCTTTGGGTGATCAACTGATGAATCTTTGTCACCAGCCTACTCAACTGAGTCTGCGCAGTTAGGATATTGTCATCTCTATCCTTTGTCTGGGTAAATATAACTGGGAAGATATTTTTTAAAACATTAAAATAATGCAACCAGAGCTTAGTTTTGGCTTTGTGCAAGTTCATATGTGCTTAGTAAATTTCACTAACACTTCAGAGTGATTACATTGGAGATGAGAGCTCAGGTCACAGGACCTCCTGCCCCTAAGCATTAATGCACGAAGTAATGCACAACCAAGTGACATGGGTAGAAGCTAACGATGGGGCTGGTGGGAATGGGTGAATTTTAACAAAGTGGGTCCTCTCCAGGTAAGGTAAGGTGGGCAGTCTCAGGATACAACTCCTGACCTCGGCCTTCACCCCTAGCCTAGTTGCCCAGGAAGCTGAATGGGCAGTTTTGAAAACCTCAAGAATGTCCTCACCTCCACCAAATCTGGAGAAAAGCAGACTGATGGGCGTTGGATGCCAGATACAGCAAATGAAAATCGGCTGCCATTTAAATTGTTTTTATAGGTGATTTGTTGTTTTACTCTGGCTTCATTTTAAGATTTCTTTGTATTTCATGTTCTGTAATTTTATTGAAATGTGCTCAAATGTAAATTTTCTTTTATACCATATATCCTACTTTCATTTATTGTAGTATATTGTGCTTTGGGGATTTTTGACCCATGTTTTCTGTCAGTCCTGGAGATGTGAACATTGCTTTCCTCTTAATTATTTCCTCTCATTCATTATTATGTTCCTGAGATTCCAGTTGGATGTGTTCGGCTTTCTCATTCTATTCTTCATTTCTCTTAATGTCACTCAGATTCTCCATCACTATTCTGTTATTATCTCCCAAGTAAATGGTCTTCTAGAATCCTTTGCTGGATACTTCTTAGACATAGTGGTCTTGATGATTTTAGTTTGTTTTTATCTGATTCATGTCTTATCCTAACTTCACGCTTTCCTGTTTATTTTCCTATTCATCTTTAATGATGTGGGATTTCCTTGAATGTCTAATGGCTGTTGACTGTCTATTCATACTCAAGATTGAGCAAATGGGAAGCGAAACTGGGCACATCCATGAGTGGTCAGGGCTCATAGAATCCTCATCTTCGCTGTGTGGCGAGAGAATCTGCTCTTCTGAACCCACTGAGAGCTCTGGATTGCTGACAGCTCTATTTTCTTTGCCATCATAAGACTTCCCCCCTTTTTTTGGGAGAAAAGAGGGAATGTTCGTAGACTTAGTCTGCCAGCTTGAATTAAAAGGCCAGCGTGATTGTTTTTTAAAAGAAGAGCCTCGTCATATAATCTCTCACTTTAAAGCCTGCTAATTTCATACAGAACAAACACCAGCGTCCTTACCTCAGTCACCAACGTTGTAAATCCTTCTCTCCAAATGCATTTTCAGTCTAATCTTAAGCGATTCTTTTTCCTTCTCCTCCATCCATGTGCCTCCAGACCCCAGAACAGAGAAAACTACCCTCGTAAGTAGCCTCATAGCATCATGTGTCCTTTGTAGCACTTATCAGAGAAGTAAGTTTACTTTTGTTTCTATGATCATCTGGTTAAATCTGTGTCACCTACAAATGTAAATGCCACCAACATAGTAATTATATCTGAGTGTATGTACCATTGTATTCCCTAGTTTCTATTTAGTGAATAAATACTGAGTAAATGGATGATGGGTGAGTAGTAGCAACAAGGTCTATCTCAACCTGTTTTTTGAGATTATTTAGATCTGAGTTTAGCCCTTTCAGTGATTATAGTAAGATGTTTAACTAAATGGATTCTCAGACTCATCTGAAATACAAGGGTGACTAAGTAATGATCAAGGTGGTGTCTGGTATAAAGATGCTTTATTTATACCAAAGGTTGTCAATGTGGTGTCCGATATTTGGAATAATTTTATCTTCAGAACTTGATGGGATATTGTGTTGGCTTATTTTCATGTACTGGAACCATACTGATTCATGTCATTCTAAGTAATGAGAGTTTATTGGAAAGGATCCATGTGGGAGTGAATGCTAGGACCCTCAGATACATGACTAGGTATCAAGAAAAACAGAACTATTGCCAGGTGGCCCTTCTGGAAACTAGAACTGGAAGGCAACAGAGGCTTCTGGGCCACTCTGGACATCACGTCTCAACCCTTTCCGTGCAAGACGTGGGTCTGCACTCTGGTCCCCACCGCCAGCTTCACTCAGTTAGGCTCTGGGCATAGCCACTTGCATCTGTGCGCCTCTGACTTCACGGCTACTGGGAAGCATGCTTGCCTTTCTCTTCCTCACTCGGATGATCTTTAACTCTGTCTTTTATAGTAGAATCTCAGGCAGAAAGAACAGATTGGTTTTATGGCGAAGCTCTCAGAGTAACCAAGTCTGGGCTGACTGTCCTTGTAGGACGTGGTAGGAAAGGCACCGCTGTGTGAAGGAGGTCTGGGGCTCCCTCCTGCATGCCAGACGGTGCCGGTGCCTCAGCTGGCGCTTTCCCAGTGCGTGGACTCAACCCAATTTCAGCTTCCCATGGGACCAATGGCTCCCTTCCCATTGCGGGGAAGCTGGGTTCAGTTCAGTTGAACCCAGCTTCCAGTGGATCCCCAAGGCTACGAGGTGCCGGGTATCCAGCCTCCCCAAACAACTGCCGGAGCAGCTGGCATCTCAGCCCACACTGCCCTGTGCCCAGCAGCCTGATGACTCCCTTGCTTTAGGATTGTGCTTACACTCGCCTTTTAAGGAGTGACAGCAGCATAGTGGGGGGGCCTCCCTGGAATTCACACCCACAGTGGCATGTCCATCAGTGTCCTGGCCCAGTGTGCCTGTCTGTGGGGTCAGAGAGGTCAAGAACCTGAGCCTTCTCTCACTAACCCTGCCTGGTAGGTATTATACACAACTGTCTGTTTGATGTAGTGGGTTGAATGGTGTCCCCCCAGATCCATGTTCACCGGGAACCTCAGGATGTGACCTGGTTTGAAAATAGGGTCTCTAGATCCACTAAGGACCTGGAGATAAAATCATCTTGGATTCAGGGTGGGCTCTGAGTCCAGTATCGGGTGTCCTTGTAAGAGAACGCAGAGGAGATGCAGACGCAGGGACACAGAGAAAAGAAGGCCATGTGAACACGGAGGCAGGTACTGGAATGATGTGCCTACAAGCCAAGGAATGCCAGGGACTGCTGACGAACACCAGGGGCGGGGAAGGGCCTGTGCCGCTCTCTCCTCAGAGCCTCAGGAGCCGACCCTGCCTATACCTCAGTTTCAGGCTCTGGTCTCCAGAATTGCGAGAGAATGAAGTCCTGTTGCTTTAGGCCCCCATTTTGTGGTAACTGGTTGTGGCAGCCCCCCTACAGTTGGTTCTCTAGGAGCGGAGCTGAGAAGGGGATTCTTGTGCAAATGACTGAGGATCCTCTGAGAAGGGCCATGTCAGGGGCAGGGGGAGTCAGGCATGTGGTTTCAGTGTGAGGGGCGGGGGGAGTCGGGCATGTGGTTGCAGTGTGAGGGGCGGGGGGAGTCGGGCATGTGGTTGCAGTGTAAGGGGCAGGGGGAGTCAGGCATGTGGTTTCAGTGTGAGGGGCGGGGGGAGTCAGGCATGTGGTTGCAGTGTGAGGGGCGGGGGGAGTCAGGCATGTGGTTTCAGTGTGAGGGGCGGGGGGAGTCAGGCGTGTGGTTTCAGCTGGAGGCTGAGCTCACGTGGCTCTCGAGCCGCAGTTTGCCGACCAGGACCCTAGAGGATTTGTTCCACCCGTGGCCCGGGGCCACCCCACCCTTTTGAACTTCAGCTCAGCCAGTTGCTCACTGTGGGCTCCCCAGGAGGCGGGGGAGTGTCCCTCAGGGTGAGCCGTTCTCATTTGACAGGGACATTCTCTGGGGTGAGGGGTGACGGAAGCTGAGAGGCATTGGCTACTTCACACTGAGTAGCGAGGAGATGGGTCCACGGGTTCGGAACAGGGGCTCTGCTGGGCTGCCACAGCTTCCACCATGCCAATGACTCTTAACCGAATCCTGTGAGGTTGTGGGCTTTGTGGTGGGTCCTGATGGGTGACAAGTGTCAACCAGTTTGCAGGACAGGAGACCCTCACCAAGGGTACCGTGTTGTACCGCTCGGCAGATGCCCACCTCGCCTCCAGCTGTCTGCAGTGGTGAGGGGAGCTCAGCAGGAGAGGCTCGTGAGCCACAGAGGCCGTTGGGTTGGGTGGGGCTCCTGCTCATGGGAGACTGTGGCAGTTTCTAACCTACGGGAGGTCCGCACAGAACCCCGAAGACCTGAAGGTGTAGGATGCAGGCCTGCGATACTTTGAACTGTGAGGAAAGAGATGGGCCGTAACCACTGCATTGCTTTTTCATCGATTACTCACAAAACAATAACAAACTGGGAATGAATTGTGTTGACACAACAGGACATTGTATCAATCCTTCTTAGAAAAAATCTGTATCTATTCCATTAATCCCAGCCATCTTATTTTGCTGTCTCAGCCTGTGCAGCAAAAAAATGAATATTTTTCACAGCTTCCTTCCCATTAACATGGTCACATTTTATGAAATAATAAAAAGCATCCACATGAAGATGACACCTTAAGCTCCAGTCTCCCTCTCTCCCTCTCTCCATTGTATGCAAGGCATGCGTTTCCCCTGGAAAGACAACATGCATGTAAGAATCAATTACCTGGAGGTTTTAGGTTGTGTTCCCAGTGTACTTCCTTGGATTGCATTTCCAAATCAGAAACAGTTTTGGAGGCAGTAGCAATAGCATCACAAATCAAACAAATTGGTTTCAGAGTTTTACCTAAAGTAATTGAGGATAAAAGATGAATGGTCCTGGATTCCCCATTCCATCTTCATCCCATCTTTAGCTGGCTCTTGATTTTTTAAAAAAAATATTTGTATTGATTTCAGAGAGAAAGAGAGAGGGGGAGAGAGAGAGAAACATCAACAATGAGAGAGCATCATTGATCGGCTGCTTCCTGCACACCCTCCACTGGGGATCAAGCCCGAGACCTGGGCATGTGCCCTGACTGGGAGTCTAACCGTGACCTCCTGATTCATGGGTCGAGGCTCAACCACTGAGCCACACCAGCAGGGCCAGCTGGCACTGATTTACGCAGAGGCACCGTTGAGATGGAAATGAACCACACACTGGGGGACGGAGAACCCAGGCTGAGCAAGGTCTGGAGATGCTCCTCTGAGAAAGGGGGCCGAGGAGGCGGCCCATCTCCCCCAGGGTAGGTGCCAAGACAGGAAAACTCACTCACCTTCCCAGGGAGCAGCACGCACTTTCAAAATTCCACATTCCAGGAAAATTGCAAAGGGTGCACTGTTCTTTGCTGCTTTCTACTCCCGGGACGAGCCCTCCATCCGGTTCCCTCCATCTCAGCTCAGAACTGAGTTAGGGAGGCAGCCTGAGTGTGCACCCAGGCCCTTGAAGGACCCCCGGGGCCTGCTCCAAGTGCACTCCATGGCCCCTCTGTCCCCGCTGCATCCTGCACGCCTGGCGGGCCCATGTCCTGCAGCATCAGGCCCAAACCTGTCTGTCTGCTCAGGAGCCTCTGCAGCTCCCCACAGGCCTCTCCTAAGGCAGCTGGCCTGGGAGCATGTCTCCCCGCCCCCCCACGCCCACCCCGAGCGGCCTGTGCTCATCCCACCCCGCTTCAATGGCTGCTCTTCTCCTTCCCAGACATTCTAAATCTTCCCAAAGGTTCCAGGAGAAAAGGCTGCTTAGGTCCTCGTGCTCCTCAACCGTGCAGCTTTTTAACCTCCTTTTAAATGTTTTATGTGTATTGATGTTTTATTTAGATTTATTTTTGCTGTTCCTTGGTCCTCAATACGCTTTTGTTTCTTCTTAGTAACTGATCAAAGGTTTCCTAAATAGGCTGTAAGGGTTTCAGGGTTGGATGCTCTGTTTCTTGTCTTACTAGCCAAGCGGTTTGGGCAGCTTACCTAAACTTTCCGTGTCTCAGTTTTCTCATCTGGAAAGTGGGGAATAATAGTAACAGCTGCCTCCTGTGGGGCTGCTGTGAGAATTAAGTAAGTTTTCATGCTGGCAGGGACAGGAGATTTCCCCTTTCGCTCTTAGTTCCTTGCGCTGGTCAAATAATTCAAATGACATACAGCAGATTAACAGGAGAAAATCAAGTTTATATGCACTCATATGGAGATTTCTACAGTCGCCCTGGCCAGTGTGTGCAGTGGTTAGAGCGTAAGCTGAAGTGCTGAAAAGTCCCGGGTTCGATTTCCAATCAAGGGCATGTACCTGGGTTGCAGGTTTGATCCCCAGCCTCAGTCCAGGTGCGTGCTGGAGGCAACCAATCGATGTGTCTCTCTCACAGCAATATTTCTCTCTCTCCCCCTTCCTCCCCTCCTCTCTTCCACTCTCTCTAAAAATCAATGGAAAAATATCCTTGGGTGAGGATTAAAAAAAGAAAAAAGAAATTCCCATAATCATGAAGATTCCAAACACAGGCAAAATGAGGTTTGCATGTCATTCTGGGCGAAGGGGAGGGAGCAGGGTCTAGGACTTCAAAGGCAAGTCAGGCGATGCCGAGGGAGATGGACAGAGCTCACAGGTGGTAAACCCATGTGTGCCGGGCCATCTTCACAGTGGGATGCAGAGAGGACTTGGGTCCGATGCGCCCTGCAGGGCTCCTTCCTGTCCAGCACACCGGCTCCTGTTCAGCTGTAGTTCCTGTGCTGATGGCTCCTCCTAAAGCAGGTCCTCACTGCACCCTTCTAGGCAGCTGTGGGGAGGCCAGGGGCTCCTCCTGAGTCCCCTGAGCCTGATGCTGTTCAGCCTGAAATAACCCTCATGCCGAGGGGCACATCTTGGGGCGACTTGTACTGAACTCCTGCTGTGCACACAGCTTTCCGAGCAGCACCCGGCCAGTTGCTGGAGGTGAATGTTAGCTGTTACCTCTTCTCCGACAAACCCAGCCGTGCTGAAGATTCCAGGGCTGCCGGTCTCCGCTTGGCCACATCAGGGACTTTGATTTCATGGAGAAAAATCACAATTTTCAGGGGGTGAGTTTCGAAGCTGGTGCAGGACCTTCCCTGTATTTTGTGGCCTCCCTCCTTCTGGAGTCTGAGCTTAACAGTGCTATACCATCTTTTCTAGAAGACTGCTCAGAAAATTCACATGATTAAGAAGATTTATGGAGGGCCAGCCAGTGTGGCTCAGTGGTTGAGTATCGACCTATGTAGCAGGAGGTCATGGTTCGATTCCCAGTCAGGGCACATGCCCTGGTTGGGGGCACGACCCCCAGAGGGGGCACACAGGAGGCAGCCAATCTATGATTCTCTCTCATCATTGATGTTTCTCTCTCTCCCTCTCCCTTCCTCTCTCTAAAATCAATAAAAAATACTAAAAAAATTAAAAATATATTTATGGAGGAGCAAATAGTTTATCACAGAAAAATAAATGTGTCACTTTTTGTTCTGGAATGTTCCTGATGAGGGGAATCTGGCACCAATTATGGTCACTCAGAGCCTCAGAGGAGATGGCAGAGGTCAAGGCGGACCCTGTGCACCTCTAAAGGCGGTGATTTTCAATCTGTGCTGCAAGAAATTTTAAAACATGTCACACCTGACTATTTAGGGCATTGACATCTTTCCCCTCAGATTGTCAAAAAAAAAAAAAAAAAGCAACAGTCAACACAGCAGTAGCCATTCAACGTGAATGTTCTGTCTTGAACCATAAATATATAGGTCATGTAACAGAGTTGCATCTTATTGGTCACGTTGCATAATAAGATTGCATTTGATTGGTTAATTCTTGGTACCAGAAACCCTTACATACAAGAATAGGCACCTGATGTTTTTAAAAAGTCACCTTGGAGCAAAAAGCATAGGTCATTACTATTGTTTTGTAAATCAATCAAAAATATACCTATTTTTTTGTTAGATCGGCAAAAAGTATAATTGTTGGTGTGCTGCAGAATTTTAGCAGTTTGTGTGCCAGGAGATGAGCAGCCTGAAACTAGCTGCTCCGAGGCGCAGGCTCCCGTGAGTCATTCTGGGCACACAGCCCCCACTGCCCTCTGCAGATCGTTTAGCCCCCAAAGGGCTGTACCCTGACATTGAAGGAGGTCTTTACCTACCGTATTTAATGTCAATCTTCTGATAGCCTCCCTGTGGGAGAAACTTCAACCACATGTCACATAGACCTCCTCCAGTGTGTGTCTCCTCCATAAGCTCCTCCACCCCCCACCCCCCACCCCTACCTCCACCCTCCGCCAGACCCTGCCCAGGTTTTAGGCTCCTGCTGTTCCTGGTAACTGCTGGCCTCCCTCTGCCCACAGTCAGTGTGATCCTCAGGGAACCTGCCTTCACTTGGAAACACTCCCAGGTCGGGAGATGTAGGTCACCGGGGCTTCTAACAGATGGGGTTCTGAATTTGCCGGGGAAAGATTGTGCCATGATGTTCAGCAAACCGTGCAAACACCTGGAAATGGAAACTGTGTCTGATGAGTTTAAACTCGAGTCGAATTTCTTCCTTAGGCCCAGCTGTGGGCTGGTCACTTGTCTCGTCCTCCCCTGTCTGTCTGCAGGAATTGTGGGAGGGGCAGACAATAATGGTTCCTATTGGTGGAAAACCAGATGTGATTTCCGCAGGCATCAGATCCCACAATGCCCATAATCTCATGTGGAAACGTGTGTAAAAATGCAGGGTGCATATACAGCATGTTAGGATGCTGTTCCCAGGATGATCACTCCGCAGTCCCCAAAGGCCGCATCACTGTAAAGTAAGGGTGCAGGGGGGTGGGTCCCCTGTAGTGGCTCAGAGCTGCAATCTGGGTGCAGAGTGGGCTTGGGGTGACCTTGTTTTCTTTGTTTTCTTTGGTGAACTTACAGCCATGTGCTAAAAGCTTGGGTGAATTTCTCAAATCCACATCTCTGTTTTCTGCCATTGTTAGTTAACATTGGAGTGTTTTGTAAGTCATTTCTCCTTAAGCACACTTTTTATTATTCTTTTTTTTTTCTTTTTGACCCTGTCACCAAATCTCTGCATATGTAGGGAAAATAAAATGCAATATATTTTTTAGTGGAGGGAGGGGGGAGAGAGAGAGAGAGAGAGAGAGAGAGAGAGAGAGAGAGGAGAAAGAAAGAAGAAGAGAAGAAGGAGGAGGAGGAGGAGGAGGAGGAGAAGAAGGAGAAGGAGGAGGAGGAGGAGGAGGAGGAGGAGGAGGAGGAGGAGGAGGAGAGAGAAAAACTGCCAAGTAACCTACTTGTCAATGTGGAGTCACTGTGGGTAACGCAGCTCCAAAGATCGCCAAGGTCACAGGGGGCCGCCATCTGCGGAACTGGCAGTGCCTCCCGTCAATGAACCGGGCTGCCCAGGACCAGCTAGGAGCGGGGCTGGGCCCAGTACCAAGTGGTGCGCTGCATGTGAAATGCAGCCTGAGCTGTCTGGACGCCCAGTCCTGAGCTCGCTGTTCTGCTGTCAGCGAGGCTGGTCCTAGGGGAGGCCTATCCTTCCTACCGCAGGCGCAGGTGTGGCAGTGTTCTCTGCATGGCCTCCCACCCTGGCTGCCGAAGCATACATACATGTCATCCTAACACTCACCCGCTCAGGCTGCGAAAGCCCGCAGACCAGGGAGCCAGACCCCCGTGTAGGGAGTGGCCGCTGCCTTGGGTGCATCCAGCGGCTACTGGCTGCCCAGTGTCTGCTCGGTGCCTGGCTATGGCCCTGCTCACAGGGATTTGGACCCGGGTCCCTGGTTGGATCTGGCCGTGCTCAGGTTCTGCCCCTTCTATTCGTGTGTCCAGTTCGATCCCTGCTATTTCAGGCTGACGAGGTGTCGTTCTCACAGTTAAAGTCTTTACAATTTTCTCTTTTATTTTTCTGAACTCACCCTGTCCCCTGGGCTGCTGACATGTTTTTATTTAATTTTTAAAATATTTTTTATTAAAAATGTAATTACAGTTGATACACAATATTCTATTTGTTTCATGTGTACAGCACAGTGATTAGACATTTATATAACTTAGGGAGTGCTCCTCTGTGTAAGTCTAGCGCCCACATGACGCCACCCACAGCTGTTTCCATATGATGGGCTGTCTTCCCTGCGCTGCGCTTGACACCCGCGACTGTTTTCCTCTGGCAATTGGCAGATCTTCGTCCCTCGCCCTCTCTCACGTGTTCTTGTGGACGTGGGACTCCTTGTGCGTTATCTTCCTTCCTTTCTCCTTTCCTCCAGGGCTCCCGACCCCTCAGTCCTCCTCCCGACCCCTCAGTCCGGCACAGTCCCCGGTCCAGCATGTTTCCTTTTCAAACAGGGCACCTCGGAACGAAGAGGGTTTATTGTGGTTGTTATTTGTAAAAATCAGCGATGGCGATCAAACCCAGAAGGCAAGGTGGTCACTGCTGCGAGGTGGGCGAGGCTCGTTCCTCTCCATGGAATGCCTCACCAGCGATCAGCTTCCCCCAGAGGAAAAGCATGCAGGAGGAGAATCCGAAAGGATCTGCTTTACAGCTGACACCCAGCCTCCATGTTCCTCCTCAGTATTGTCATACGGTTCCTTGGTGTTGAGTTTATGATGCCACCTTCCCTCCGGTTTAAGGATGTCATGTATCAGATGCCCCGTTCTGATCCGTGCCTGGTTTGGTATGTACGTCCGTCTACACCAAGTGCACGTGAGATGGGAAGGACGTGTTTTGTAGTTTCCTCCGTGGGGGGAACGGGGAGCATTTCCTTACTCGGCAATTTTGTCCTAACAGTTCATTATTTTTAATAAGTAGCAATCTCACCAGCAGCACTTCCCGCCGCAGCTTTAATAAGCCTTCCCCGCCTGGCGCTAGTTGACAGAGCCGGGAGGAGGGAGGCGGCGGCAATCTGAAACCTTGTTAGAAATTTATGAAGTGCTAAAACGTTGTATTCCCAGGGGCTGGCGTGCCAGCTGTCACCCCAGCACCGGCTGCCTGCCTCCCGGGGGTCTGGGTCCGAGCAGGGCGTGTGGTGTGGGGCGTAGGAGGCCGCATCGTTGGCACAGGGCAGGGGAAGCTAATGATGTTCCCCGCCACTGACCAGGGGTGGGGATGAGAACTGGGGGGCATCGGGACAGGGAAATACAGAGCAGAATGAAGGCCCTTCGCTGCCTTTAATAAAACTCATTGGCAGCGTCATGAGAAGGCTCAGCCTCGGGCGGGGACACCAAGACAGACGAACACCCGCCTTGCAGGGTCTGCAGCAGATATGCAGCCTGTTTCTAGCAAAATGGCCCTGAACTAATTTCTTCTGGGAAAAACAAACAACAACAACAAAAACACGCCTTCTTGCAGCTCTTAGGAGGCCAGTCGTGCAGGGTGTATCCTATGGCAGTGACTTCATGCCTCCAAATACGCCCCCTCCTTTTTCTAGAGCCTCAGATTCCTTCCTCAGGGGACAGTTCTGTTGCTGTTCTTAATTGGAGATTACCACTAGTGGCCACAGACACCCTGGAGAATAAACAACTCCTAACAAAGCTGCAGAGGGGCTCACAGACTCTGATTACACCGGGCGCCCGACCTATGACCTGTGACCTGTGACCTGTGACCTGGTGGAGACGGGAGGTCCCACCCAGGCAGCAGGGCCAGCAGGAGGCAGATCCCACCAGGAAGCAGCTGGCGGCCTCCAGGCTGGCAGGCGCCGGGGGCCCAAGGGTAGCATTCCCTGCCCGTCTCAGATCACCCCACTGGGTGGGGGCGGACAACCTGCCCGTCTTTGCTTTGATCTCCCCTAGAGCTGTGTTGTAAACATAGTGTGAGGGTCTCACCGCGACAGAGTGTGAGAGCACCTCCCACAGTGGCTTCCCTTTCTGCCCAGGGAGAAGTCTTGGTCATAGTTTTAACGTCATAGGGGCAGCATCTGTAGATCATGAAGGGTGTTCCCAGTGATGGGGGCCGGCTTTGCTCTAAGGGCAGCTCCGGTTTTGTCTCAGTGCAGGCTGCACAGTTCCTTTCCTTACCCCGTTACTTCTGACTCTGCCAGTTGTCCTTTGTGCGCATATTAGGTGTGCGTCCCCTATTAGCCTGATCTATAGCGTGATTTCTACAATAGGAAAAGGAGTTAAGGAGGACATTTAAGATGACTGTACTCATCTTAAGGTTATTTAAAAGCAATTACTACCATCAGTTGGAAGTGCTACCTCGGGCTACTCTGATAGAAATGTGCACCTAACAATCCAATTAGTTTGTAAATGGATTAGTCTGTTTCTTGACCAATGCATTTGCTTTAAATCCAGTACAATACAGTTCTAAATAGTGTCGGTTGTATCTGCTTGCTCTTTGTATAAATTTGTTGTTTCATCTCTAAGTGGAAGATCTATTCATCCTGCACCCCCGTTAAATGTGGCTTCATGTATATTTTTGCTTTTTAAACTATGATTCATGTCTTTTATCTAGTTCCATAATCTTTATTAGATTATTTTAGCACTTTTGGTGATTTTAAGAATTTCTAGCTGGTTTATCCTAAACATCCACTGAGGCACAATCCCAGGTGAAGGTTGATACTGTGATGCTGAAAAGGTTCTAGAGCAGAGGTTCTCAACCTTCCTAATGCCGCGACCCTTTAATACAGTTCCTCATGTTGTGGTGACCCCCAACCATAAAATTATTTTCGTTGCTACTTCATACACGATAATTTTGCTACTGTAAACAATATGTAATTATATATGTGTTTTCTGATGGTCTTAGGCGACCCCTGTGAAAGGGTTGTTTGACACCCAAAGGGGTCGAGACCCACAGGTTGAGAACCGCTGTTCTAGAACATTAAGCCATTCAGTGTCCGGCCGCTCTCTGGGAAGAGGTGACTATTGAGCACTTGAAATGTAGTCAGGGTGACTGAGCAGTAGAGTTATTAATTGTATTTAATTTTGATGAATTGGAGCGTAATAGTCACATGTTCTGGTGGCTGCCATATTGGACAGCACAGTTCCCGAGGAGAAAGAACTGTAGCTGAGCTGTGGAAGGTTTTGGCCAATCCAAGGATTTCTACAACCCGGAGATACAGGTCAAGGTGCCACCACATTGGACTCATCAAAGTTTCCAATGAGTACGGTCATTTTCTGGGATTCAGCAGGCCAAGGACAACCTCCTGATACTCTAACTTGGAGGGTCCTAGTAGATACTCTCCCCAAACATTTAATAATGAAATAAAGCAACGTGCTCGTCAAACACCTGCCGCGTAGCAGGAGCATCCACAGGCTGGCAGGAGACAGAGGAAATGCTTTTTCACTTGAGCTTTTCACGCAGTGGACGCTGAAGGGCTGATTGTGATTCAGGTGGAGCATCCCTGACACGGGGCTAGAGATTTGGGGCCATGCTTTCTCCTGTCACTAGACAGCCATCATTTCCTTCATTCATTGGACAGATATGTATTGAGTGTCTATGATGTAATAACTAGAGGCCCAGTGCATGAAATCGTGCACGGGTAGGGTCCCTAGGCCTAGCCTGCAATCAGGGCCATCTTCCGCCTGCTCGCCAGTCCCAGCCCCGCCCTGCCGCCACCCACCCTGTTCCCCGTGCTTCCCCATTTGCCATGCTGTGATCGGAGCCTGCGGGCTGGGGCCGGGGGGAGTCGGGGCGAGCAGGGGAGGGACAGAGAGGTGGTCAGTGCACCTCAGCGACTGGTTGAGCGGTCATTCCAGTCGTTATGGTCGCTGGCCTTTTATTATATAGGATTGCTGTGGCTATATTA
>NW_005871619.1:54699-58067 GCF_000147115.1 Myotis lucifugus | reverse complement strand
AGATGTGGCATTTCAGTGTGGAGTTTCAGACCGGGAGGCCGAGAAGGGGACATCCGGGTGAGTACCTGGAGGAGGTGAGGAAGAGAGTCCGCCAGGCAGGTATGATCCTCAGTGAAATAAACCTGACAGAGGTGTTGGGGGGAGAGCTTCCAGGCGGAGCAAGCAGCGCGCACCACGGTGTCTGGTGTGTTTCAGGTGCCGTAAGGAGGCCATTGTGTCAAGAGCAGGGGAAGCAAGGGGTGCAGTAGCTGATGAGAACAGAGAGGAAATGGGAAATGGAAGCCACTGCAGGTGTTTGAGCAGACTGACATGAAGTGACTTATTATATGACACTTCTGACTCATTATATGACAGGGTTTCTCTGGCTACGGTGGTGAAAGTCGACCTAATGAGGGCGGGACATGAGGCAGCAGACAGATAGGGGTCATCGCGATACTGCTAATGACAGGTGAAATGGACATGGCGAAAGGTGGGCATGTTTCCAGGAGATAGAAAGGGTGAGTGTTGGGGTTTTCTGATGGGTTGGATTTGGGGTGACAGAGCAAGTGACAGTTGATTTCTGCTTCCAATTATAACTGCTACAGGCTGAGCAATTAGGGTGGCAGAGGGCTGCTTGCAGAGCTGGTTTTCACAGCCAGGAGCTGCGGGGACTTTTCTCCTGGTGCTGGAACCCCGGGCTGGGGGCCTGGCGTGGGGCTGGGACCCCGCTCCTCAGGGGGACTCCACAGCCAAGACACCCCTCCTGTCTCTCAGTAAAGGTCTGCTGGGCTTTTGGTCTGCATGTGGGGAGAGGAAGCCGCACTGCTTCTTCCAGAGCTGGGCTTGAAGGAAGAGCGTTCCCACCTGTGACAGTGGCCTGGCTGCTGAAAGTCATGTCTGAAAACTCGACTGAAGTGGAATACGCAACGCAACTGAGACTAAACTTGCCCGATTTAGGAGATTTTCTTTGCTGGAGAAAACTGTAATCTACAAGTTGTAAGGGACACAGTGACTGTGGAAAATAAAAGCTGTATTTTATCCTCAGTGTTACGGGCTGAATTGTGTCCCTCCCCCACAAAATGTTCTGCTTAGCACCTCAGAATGAGGCCGGATTTGGAGATGGAGCCTTTACAGAGGTCATTAAGGGAAAAGGGTGTCATTAGGCTGGGCCCTAATCCAGGATGATTAGTGTCCCTCTAAGACAAAAGAAATAGGATTCATGGTCACACAGAGGGGAGACCGTGTGGACACACAGGGCAAGTGGCCATTTACAAGCCACAGAGACACCGAACCTGATCTCAGACCCCAAGCCTCCAGCATTGTGACAAAATAAATCTCTGTTGCTTAAGCCACCCCATCTATGGTAATTGTTATGGCTGACCCAGCAACCCAATACACTGATGGGAAATTAATAACAGGGAGGGGGAGGTTGTTGGTGAACACGCCTCTTTCTTATACAAGCTTCTCTGTCACTGCCCCGCCCCCATGTAGGTGGGCTTCTCTGTCTGAGTCCTCAGGGGCAGGACCCCACCTTTCCCTTTAAAGGGGCCAGGCTCTTCCCGTTACACTGTTGTCCCCTGTCTAGATCAGGTGGGCTCCTCCTTTCTCCTGGTCAACGGCTGAGATAAGGGAAGATGAAGAGAGGAGGGAAGGTAATCCTGTCCTCAGCCTAAGTGTGCAGAGCAGACACAGTTCACATACGATCTTTATGACTGCTGCTATTTTATTACTAATTATACTAACTGCCTTTCATTGAACATTTATTGGCCAGAAATTACACTAAATATACATATTTATTTGCATAAATATAAGCTCATTTTAGTTCCATTTTAGTGATAAATAGATTGAGGCTTAGATAAATTAATTTGCTCTAGGTCCCATTGTTGTCCAGCTAGACAGAGCCCAGAGCAGCGTGGCAAGCCAGAATGATTCAAGAAATGCCAGCAAGAAGTCGGTCGGTACCGTCAAGGTCGGGTGAAGCAAACACACAATTAGAAGGAGCCGCCCAGGCTCTCCCTCCTGGTTTTAGGTTCATAAGCAGAGGGACCGAGGCCAGGCTGGCCCAGCCTGGTTCTCCCCTCACTGTGACTTGGAGCCATCAGCCCTGTAATTAGTCGCTGATCTATGACTTATGAATCACTGCCCGGAGAGGTTGCTGGCTTTTACGTGCAGATTCCTCCACTAGCTGCTGAAAATGTTGATTTATTTCCGTATAAAGCTTTTTTAGTAAATGTGTGATCTTTATCATATTCATCATTCCCGTATAATAGGGAAATCAAAACCTACCTTTACAACTAACAATTCAGAAACCCATTAGTAAAAGTCATCCATTAGTAAAATCAAGAAATCAGACAAGGGAAATACCTTCTATAGTCTTAACTCTCAGAATTCTAGAACGTTCCTTACAGTCTTTTTTTAAAAAAAAAACCATAAAATTATTTTTCAAATTGAAATCATGGTATAATCACAATTTTGCTTTCTGCTTACATTGTATCTTAAATATTTCTATAGGATTTCATAATCTTTTTAAATGTAATTTTGATCCATAGTATTCCAGTAAACCAATGCTCCATAATTAATCATTTTCTTCTTATGGCTTATTTAGATAATTTCCAACTTTGTAGGGTCTTAAAGGAGATTGGAAAGGATAACTTGATGCCTAAATCATCTGTGCTATTTAAGCTCATAAGCTCAGAGTGAGTTATAGAAGGACAGCCTGGGCGGGGAATTCCACAGATCTGGCTTGGATTGTGACTCTGCCACTCGTTAGCCATATGGCCTGTGTGGACATCCATGGGAGGCAACCAATTGATGTGTCTCCCTCACATTGATGTTTCTCTCTGTCTCTCCCCCTCCCTTCTGCTCTCTCTAAAAGTCAATGCAAAAGCCTAAGATAGTGTCAGATCGTCCATTCAACCAATCAAAGCGTAATATGCTAATGATATACTAAGGCTGCTCAACTGGTCGCTATGATATGCACTGACCACCAGGGGGCAGACAGTCAACTGGTCGACCAGTGGCTATGACGTGCACTAACTACCAGGGTGCAGATGCTCTCACCAGTAGGTTAGCTTGCTGCTGGGATCTGGCCGATCTGGACTGAGCAAGATGGGCCAGACATGCCCTTCTCACCCTCCTCGTGTTCCTTCCCCAGCTGGCCAACCTCCTGAGTCCCTTCCCAGCCTAATCGTGCACCGGTGGGGTCCCTTCGGCCTGGCCTGCACCCTCTCACAATCCTGGAACCCTCAGGGGATGTCAGAGAGCTGGTTTGGGCCTGATGGTGGAACAACCGGTCACTATGACGTGCACTGACCATCAGGGGGCATACACTCAACACGGGAGCTGCCCACCTGGTGGGCAGTGCACTCCCACAGTGGGGGAACCGCTCA
>NW_005871619.1:27265-54435 GCF_000147115.1 Myotis lucifugus | reverse complement strand
CTGTGTGTATATGTATTGTGAAATGATCACCACAGCAAGTCTAGCTAACCTTCATCTCCACACTTAGTTACACATGGTTTCAATGAAAAGCATATTTTAAAAATCAATAAAATATATTTAAAAAATAAAATAAAGACTCTTTAGAGCAGCCCTACAGTCTGATCTACGTAGAAGCTGTTGAAGCCAAGAGTCTTCCTTTGAGTTTCCTTGGATTTGAGGCCTTGGGTTCCATCTTCAGGCCGAGTTCCCAATGCTTTCAGGGGATGTGCATCCCCAGACCGAGTGCACGCACAGCTCATTCAGTGCTTCGAGCTCAAGCTCCTCCTTGTTCATTAAGTGCTGGCATTTGGAGAATTTAGTAAAGGCCTGTCATGTATTTTAAAGTGCAGGGTCACTGATGTTGGGATTTCAGGAAAGCCAATCGGACATCCTGGTTCCCTTCCCACACCTCTTCGAGGATGGAGGTGGGGGGGAGCAAGGGAGGAGAGAGAGAGAGAGAGGGAGGAAGAGAGGGAGGGGATGTGAGGGGGGGAGAGAGAGAGAGAGAACGCACATGGAGATGAAACTATCATTTCGTGACAAAGTCTCAGTTTGAGCCCAGAGCCAGGCTGAGCTCAGTGCACCACGTGGGGGAGAGCAGACCAGAGGACGTGGTCCCTGCAGGCAGACAGGTGCCAGAGGAGAGGGAGGGGGGATGTGCCCCTCCTCCTCCCAAACTCGCCTCCTATCTGGGGTGAGGGAGGGAAGGACAGAAGCCCGAGGGTATTGCCTTTCAATTTAGGGTTCCTCAGCCATGCACTGCTGACTTTCAGGGCTGGGTAATCTTTATTGGGGGCCCTGTCCTGTGTACTGTAGGAGGTTTAGCAGCACCCCTGGCCTCTGGTCTTTATGTATTGTAGCACCCCAAACCCCAGTGTGACAATCAATAGTGTCACCAGGCATGGCCAAGTGGCCCCACAGTAGAGAACCACCTCTCCAATATAAGGAACCTCCACGTGGAAGAAGAGATCCAGGGTGGGGATTGAAACTGTCAAATACCAGTGGGCAGCATCCACTGCCCTCCTGGGCTCTGTCCCAGCTTCAGCTGCGCCTCCTCCTCCCCACTTTCTCCATCCTCCCTTCTTGTCATTCTTGTCACTTGTGGCTCATAGCAGGGGCAGCAGCTACCTGGCTTTGTGTTTCTCCAGTGCCTACATGCACCCTCTACCCCCTCCCACCCCATTCCACCCCCGGTGCTGGCACAGCCCTTGGCATAGCATGGCCTCATGGGTTGTACTGATTTTAGAGAATGTGTTTCTCAGATATTGGAAGAAAAACGGATGCGGACATTTTTCCATATAAAACTTGAGCTGTCGGTGTAATTTCCCCAAATCACTTTATGCATGCGTCTGACCTGCCAAGTGCATATAGATCTTACCCAGCGCAAGAAGCAGAGACTTTTAAAGTGGAAGGAACAATAGCCAGAGATCGTCATCTCCGAGGGGCTGGCTCCACGCCCAGTCCTAGCGCGCAGCATCATTAAATAGTGATAATAGTCACATCTACTGCCTTCTTCACATTTTGATTCCTCTCAAAAAGTGATTTTAATTCATCATTCTTATGCTTCTGTCTTGGATTTGAGCTATAATCTCCCAGTTATAGGGGACCTGCAGCTAATTAGGACCAGTTTAGGGACAAAGAGGAACCTATCATGCCATTCGTGCTCATTTAAAATGGTCTCAATAATTCTATGTTATTGTAGGGATTAGAGCCAACATGTAATTCCTTCCAGGACCCTCCCCATGTGCCTCAAGAAGGAGATGCCAAGACAGTCAACTTACAGAATCAAGGTATCTAGTCCAAGGCCAGTAATTTCATGCTTCTTAATCGAAAGGCGTAAGAACCTGACCATCGACCCACCAACCTTCAAGGCTGTGGCTGCACCGCCCTGTCATTGTCCTGAAACATTGCAGCCCGAGCCTCAGCGCTGGCAGCAGCGGCCTTCCTTTAATCTCCAGGCCAACATGAGGACAGTTCCTATCAGGGATCCTTGGGACCATGGGTTTACTTTCTATTGCCAACGTTTTCTAATAGTAATAGGATTGCTTTATCATATTTCCTAATGGTATCCACGTGGGGCGTCAGTCATAAGCAAGTTGCATGCACTGCAGTTAATATACTGCAGCCATCCCACAATATGCAAATGAGGACACTGCCGATCTAGAAGCGGGGGTATTGTGAGGCCAGTCCCAATCCCTGTCCCTGCTCCTTCCTCTCCCCCACGTGGTGTTGCTGTGGTAACTGTCCCAACCGCATCTCACACCAGGTACTTCTCATGTGGGGAGAGCTATAACGGGATCAGAAGTGCGCTGGCATTCTTTCTTCCGTGTAATGCCATTTAAGGTTAGAACTAGTTTGTCTTTACAGATAAGACCTGATTTTTATCAAACACCTGGAAAGGCTGGGGCTGGCACTGTCTCCCCGCTCCCTCTTGGAAATGAGTGATGCCTGGGTTGGTTTAATTTAGAATTTTCCAGTTAGACGTTCAGACGTCACAACTCAATTTGGTTTTCAGAAGCCATCGCGTAGGGAATATTTTCAAAGTCCTCCCTCTTTAAGTTTAAAAATGTTCTGGAGAATTCATGTGGCAACAGCCAGCCACCCAGGGCAGCCCGAGCCCTCAGGAAGAGATGTGCCTCGGGGACACTTCTCCGAATGAAGTGTCAAATCCAGATCAAGTCCAATTCCAGGGCCAGGGCGGGTAACGGACTCTGTTTCATGACCTCCGTCTGCGCCCCAGGCTGCTTGGGCCCATTGCACAGCTGGTTGGTGACATCAGGAAGGAGATTCCAGAGGCCGGGAGGGCTCCGTTCGGTGAACCTCAGAGCTTCTGGGGTGGCTAATGATGTGTCTGGTGGCCTTGCCACTGTTCAAACCCCATTCTCTTATGAATACTTGAGAGCAGGGAGAATGCGATTCTTCTCTCTTTATCGCAGTTTCTGTGACTCAGCGAATCCATGCTCGTGTGCTAGGCAAACTGTCAGAATTAATGAATTCCAGCCGCGAGTTCGTCTCTGGAGGGAAAGGCCTCGTGCAGTTGTAAATTAGCACTAATGCCTCGGTGTGTTCGGAACAGGCTACGTTTCACCGGGGATTCGGCCGAGGGGATGTCTTTAGAGCAGTGGTTCTCAACCTTGGCTGCACATTAGAATCACCTGGGGATCTTTTTAAAATCCTGATTTCTGGGCCTCATCCTCCGGAAATTCGGTTTCTTTGTTATGGAGTGGGGCCACAACATTAGTAACAAAGAAACAGAATTTCCGGAGGATGAGGCCCAGAAATCAGGATTTAAAAACATTCCCAGGTGGTTCTGATGTGCAGCCAAGGTTGAGAACCGCTGCTTTAGAGGAAAGCACTCTGAACACCGTGTTTTCTGGTTTGGTTGTTTCAATCCTTAATCACAGTTTTAATTTGGGGAAGAAGTACGGCAAGGTAGGTAATTAGGGTTTTCTAGAACAAACAAACAAACAAAGAAGACAGGTAAAGGAAATAAGTGCTATAATCAAAGACATGTCAGGGGCAGAGTTTTGATTTTTTTGTTTTGTGTGCAGTTCTAGTTGAAGGATGTCCTTGCTGAGCTCAGTGTGGCTGAAGGTAGGTGATGACAGAGATGAAAGATGACAAAGACTCGGTTAGAAAGGCTTTGTTTGCAATGAGCCCCAAGAAATATAGCTCCTGGCCCAGCACCTCGTGTGATGAGAATTGGAAATCATCATATGGCCACAGTGGGTATATCCGAGGCGTCTGACTTGGGGATTTCGACCTCTGAGGAGCGAGCCCGGGACTAGCCTCTCATTCTCAGGAGGTCTGAGCCCTAACACAGTCCCTGCTCAAATGAATCTGGGGCGCTGAGCCCTAACACAGTCCCTGCTCAAATGAGTCCAAAGCTTATGTGGTTTCTCACCTCTCATATGACAGCAGCAGTGACAACTTGCCTGTAAGATTGGTTTCGAGCAGTGGTCGGCAAACTCATTAGTCAACAGAGCCAAATATCAACAGTACAACGATTGAAATTTCTTTTGAGAGCCAAATTTTTTAAACTTAAACTATATAGGTAGGTACAATGTTATTAACTTAATTAGGGTACTCCTAAGGCTTAGGAAGAGCCATGCTCAAGGGGCCAAAGAGCCGCATGTGGGTCGCGAGCCGCAGTTTGCCGACCACGGGTTTCGAGGGTTAATGAGGATTTGTATAAAAGTACTTTGCATGGTCCTGGCACACATACACATTCAATAAACGTTAGCTATTCAATTCCGACCAAAACAAAGGCAGTGAGGAGAGATTTAAACTAAATTTAAGGTTGAGTCATGCACTGTTGATACTGTCTTGGTAGCAATGAGGCTGGCAAGCCACATAACTAGAGAGCCCACTAATGTCAAAGACACAGGCACCTCCCGGAGTGAGGGGCACCCTTCCCTTTGTACCGCCCTGACCCATAGACTAGGCCTCTGTCTTGTCACCCAGCACAGGGTGTGGCAGTAACACTCCGTGATTGAATGAGACAGGAGTGGCAGAAAATGTTTGGGATGGACCCACTGCTCTGTAAACGTACAGGCGGCATTGGGAATCACTTCTAGTGAAAGGCACATTGTAAAAGGTGCTATTTCTCTGAGATTTATTTATGTGTATTTATTTCTTTAATATATTTTATTGATTTTTACAGAGAGGAAGGGAGAGGGCTAGAGTTAGAAACATCGACGAGAGAGAAACATCGATCAGCTGCCTCCTGCACACCCCCTACTGGGGATGTGTCCACAACCACGGTACATGCCCTTGACCGGAGTCGAACCTGGGACCCTTCAGTCCGCAGGCCGATGCTCTATCCACTGAGCCAAACCAGTTAGGGCATTTTATGTGTATTTAATTGAATGGAATCAAGCAGTCATGTTTTCAAGAAGTAATTACTGAGCTGTAGCAGGGAATAAAATCAACCAACTGTCTACCTTTTGGGAAGTAAAATTTGAAGGGGAGGGAGAGACAGACAATCATAAAGGACCATAAACAAGTGAATTATGCAGGACACGAAGGGGATAAATGCTGTGGAAAGAAACAGCACCAGCACCGAGGGCAACCTGGAGGCCTCCCTGTGGTGGAGGCCCTGCGGTCAGAGGAAGCCTCAGGGGAAAGGGGGTGGTTTGGCAAAAACTTGAAAAGGGGAGGGAGGAGCCAGGTGGTTCCCAGGCTGAGGGAGACACTGTATGACACACCCAGGAGTCCAGCCTGCGGGATGCTCGAGGGAAGGTGGGAAGGCCAGTGAGGCTGGAATGAGGGAGGGAGAGGAGGAGGTAACATCAGAGAAGGAACAGCGAGCATGGACCACAGAGTATGTGAGAAGATGAGACCCTGGCAGGTCCTCCTAATATTCAAAGCTGTACCAGAGATGGCGGAAGTAGGTTTACAGCTGCATTGTGACTTTTTTTTAGTTAATAAAGCTATTGTGATAATCATAACCTGCATGTCTCTTTCCATATGAACAACTATATACCTACTTTTACCCACCCTGTATTTTCAAATTCTCTGTTTACATGGAAATATTTCTTTCTTTAGGCTTATAAATCTATTTAACTTAATTTTATGGGCTGCTAGTGCCTTTCCTCCTTATCTTCTATTTTTTCCATATAATGATATTAGAATTTTGGGTTAAACTAATATTTAGGGTTTATGTTATGATATCTATGCAAATACTTGCTACAGCTGAGCCACATGGCATGTTATGAACACTTTTCCTATCCACTGAAGCCTTGTGTTTTCCCTGGGATTAACACTCGCTTACTTTCCTGTTTCCGTGGTTTTCACTGCGTGTGTAACTCACTCATCCCCCCGCGCTGCGCAGCAGGGCGAGGCACTCCTTTGACCACATGCAGCAACATACCGGGTCTCCAGATGTTTATTTCTTCATTCATTTTTTGAAACCTCTCTCCGGGCTCCTTCTTGCTGCACCACCAGACTCGTTTCTGCTGTGCTGTTGTCACCCTGGAGCCCTGCAGAGTCACTCTGGAAATTCCTTTGTTTCTCACCTGTGCTCGAGGCTCCATTTCCGGTGTGTAACACATGCCTCTTTCTTGGTTTGCTGCCTTTTGGTCTATCTTCCAGTAGTTTTTGAGTGGGGTGCAGGGTAGTTAAATGTTTTGACTTTGCCATATCTTTGTTTCCTGGCCTGGCAGCCTGGGTGTAGGCTTCTAGGTCCGTCTTGTGTTTCTCTGTGAAAGGCACACAGCAGTCCAGAGAGGCCCCATAGCAGCCCGTGGCCTCCCCTCGTCGGAGAACCCTGAGGAAGATGGCACCTTCAGTCCCAAGGGAACACCCTTCCGACTTCAACAGAGGCCTGACGAGTGACATTTAAGTGTTCGTTCCATTCTCTAGGGACTCAATTCTGTGTTAGCAGATGGTGTACAAGGACGGTAATGTCCCCTTTGGTACATCCAAGGCACAACGTGTTTTAGCAATGAATAGAGTCACATGAATTAGTAATATCTTGGCGAAGCAAGGGCAAAAAATGCAAAACTGGATCAGGTGGTCTGAGAGTACAGACGAAAGAGTCAGGTGAGTTCTGTGCCATGTCCCCCAGCATCCTGTGTGGTGTATAGAGAGAGGGGGGTGTCCTATCTGGAACCGAGACGCAGGCTTTTCTTGTCACTGCTCTGGAGACAGCATGTGGAGCTGGAAGACGAGGCCCTGAGCATCCACGCTCTGCCACTGTTCACCCATCTGCCCCTGGAATGCCCTCAAGATGATAGTAAAGAAAATGACACATGGTCCTAAGGACAAAGGGGAGTGAGGTAAGATGAAGGCAGCAGTGAGATGCCAATGGTGGCAGATGGGTGGTCCATGATTTACCGTCCTGGAGTGAGCGAGAGAAGTCATACAAGAGGAAGCAGGAAGTAGCTGGATCTTGAACTTAGGCTGGTGCATTGGAGGGAGCAGGTTAGACTCAGGTCAATCCTCTAAGAATCTTTCTCATTTGGAAGATTTGTTGTCACTTATGACTTAAGGTATATTTGCGATTATGAGAATGGCCACTTGTTTTATTACTAAAACACAAAGTAAATTCCAAGCATTACCTAAAAAATAAATTACTTTAAAAATTAGACTTATGTAAGTCCTCAGGCCAAAGTCAAATGGAAAATTGAGTGCCCCTGGGCAAGGTGAAGTTCTAGCAAAAGAAAAGGATGCTGAGCCATGAGGTTAAGAACGTGGGTCATTTTATCATTGACTTCATGCTTTCAATGAACATTGGAGCTTAAGGTTTCACTACCAGACTTAGATTTTATTTTATTTTTTCTGTTGGAGTACCATTGAAGTCCCTGGTTTTAATTCATTTTTGTTCTTCAGTCATAAGATAGTTGATTCAGTTGGGCTTCAGTTAATTTTATTCTGCCTGCCCTATGATGGTCTTATTTTATTGTTGTTTTGTGTTTTTAGTTTATATTACTATGTTTTTGTACATTCTCTTTTGTAATCTTTTTTCTCTCACAAGCCTTTTAATCCCTAGAAAGCAATTTTGTCAACAGCATCATGATGTTAGCTTTCTCCCTACTCTATTTGTTGATGACTTTCTTAATTTTAATTCCTTATGCGAATCTGTATTCATCCCTCTTTCTCCATTAATTTGTTCTATTTTTGTTCCCAAATTTTATGCTCCCAAATCCTAAGGAGTCATTTGCATTATTTGGGTTTATTCGTGTGCTTTGCTGCTTATAATCATAATCATAATTCCCACAGTACGTTCTGCTCTTTCCAAATCACCAGCCACTTTCATGCCTTTTGAAACCTTTGAGCTTAAAATATAAATGGCAGCAGATAGCAAACTACATACATATTACTCTTACAGGGTCTGTATTCTTCTCTGAAAATGTACACTTAACTGCCAGCAGTTTTGAGAGTGACTTTCATCCACCCAAAGGGACAGGGACTTTATCTGAAATGAATTCCCTATACACATATGGAAATACTTCTCTGGGAGGATATTGCAAACAATACTTAGATGTTTTTTGGGTAAAACATTAACGTTTTTCTTTTTTTTTTCCTCCAGAGATTTGTAAAACACATAGCAAAATTGAGCTCATATTCCTTGTTGCAAAATCAGTACAAATATTGGATAAAAAAAACACATTCTTACACATAGTAGCTAAAACCTCATAAATGCGTTCTTCTTACGATATCTGAGAAATTCTTTCTCTAAGCCACTCATTCTTGTCCCTTGACATCTATATAATGGAATTTAGATTGTAATTGATGATGCATATGAAGTACGGTTTAAATATTATTCCTTTAAAGGAATTATGTACCTATAATGATAATATATTTTAAATATTTACTTAGTCCTTTTTGAGGGCTTCTTTGATGTACTACGCAGGGCATGATGCGCCATGAATAAGGTTGCATCATCTATATATAGGGCCCCTCTTGTAGATTACAATATAGTGGTGTGTGTGTGTGTGTGTGTGTGTGTGTGAGTGAGTGAGTGTGAGTGGCACACACACCAAAAGCTAAGAGCTCGGAAAGAATGATGCAGCAAGCCGAGAGGACATGGGGTCTAGTCTGGGAAACAGAAGACCAGGAATCAACTCCTAAAAAATTTATGTTTAAGCTGAAATTCAAAGAATTAGTAGTATTAGGCAAAGGATGATGAAGTATCCCAGCAGAGTCCAGTATTTTTGCAGGCCATGAAGTAAGGAAGGGTCTGGGAACCCAAGGCCCTGAGGAGACCAATATGGATGGAGCCTAATAACCCAACCATAGGCATGAGAGATAAGATTCGATTTTTTGTATGCACAATTTATTAACAGCAAAATATAAGAAGGCAGATTAATACTCAACAGAAAATATTGTTATCACCCCAATGGCATTTAGCACTAAAAAAGAAAGAATCCCAGTTCTCAGTGCTCTCTACTTTGATGTTCTCTTATCAGGTACATAAGCATTTAGGATGGTTGTCTTGATGAATTGAAGGTTTTATTATTAGGAAGCAAGCATTCTAGTACTATTCCTTATCCTGAAATCTACTTTGATATTTATATAGCCACTCAAGCTTTGTTTAAGGTAGTGTTAGCATAGTGTAGTTTTCTATGCTTTTACTTTTAACCTACCCAATTAAAAAAAATATATTTATAATGGGTTTCTTCTGGATAACATACAGTTAGGTCTTGATTTTTCATCCATTCTTACAGTCCTTTTTTAATTGGGGTGTTTAGGCCATTTATACTTAATGTGAACATTAATTTAGTTAGATTTAAATATAACATCTTGATAATTGTTCCCTATTTATTCCGTCTATTCTCTGATTTTTTTCTTGTTTTGTTTCCTATTGGATTATTGGAGTATTTTTTAATGGTCACATTATCTACATTAATAGGTTAATATCCAAGTTTGTTTTGCTTTTGGATTTTTAAAAAGTGGTTGCTTTATGGTTTACAATATACATTTTTTGAACTAACATGGCCTACTTTCAAATAACATTATCACACAACATTTAGTAGAAGAAACCTACAAAAGTAGATTGTCACCTAGTTTGATTCATGTTCTCTCTGTATATGTTGTAAACCCCACAATACATTATTATCATTTTTGCTTTAAATAGTAAATTGTCCTTTGAAGATTTTTTAAAATGAGGAAATGGTGTTTTTTTAAAAAAATATCTACCCACATACTTACCATTTTTTGACACTCTTAATTTATTTTGTGAAGTCACAGATATCTACCTGGCATAATTTTCCTTCTACCTGAAATATTGACTACCTTCAACATTTCTTATATTTCTGGCCTCCTGTCAATGAATTCTCTTAGTTTTCGAATGTTTGAAAATTCATTATTTCTCCTTCATTTAGGAAAGATTTTGTTGGGAATAGCATGTTAGATTGGTAGATAGGTGTCTTTTTTCTTTTGAAGTAATACTTTAGTTTTTCTCTCCACTGTCTTCTAGATTGCATTGTTTCAGATAAGTCTGCCATCATCCATTGTTTCTCTGTGTATGATGTGTACTTATAAAAATCTGGCTGCCATCAAGATTTTTCTCTTTATCACTGACACTCAGCAATTTAATTCTAATGTGTCATGAATTGATTTTTTCATGTTTCTTCTGTTTTGTGTTCAATGAATTTATGTTTTTTGGGGGGATTCTGGTTTTTATTACATTTTGAAAATTTTAGATATTAATTCTTGAAAAACATTGTCTGACTTCCACCTCTTGAACTCCAAATATATATATTTGGTCACATAATATTTCATATCTCATTGATTTAATGTTTATTGTCTTTGAGCCCTTTTCTTTGTTTTACAGTTTGTATAGTTTCTATTTTTCTATTACTCTGTCTTTTGGTTCATTGATATTTTTTTCTGCAAGGTCTAAGCTGTTGTTAATTTTACTTGCTCATTTAAAAAAATTTCATATATTTTTAATCTCAAGAAGTTTCATTTTGGCTATTTTTATATCCTTCCTTTGTTTTCATCCATATGCCCTTTATTTCCTTTACTTTTTAAAATATACTGATATATTGGGAGAAAATTTATAACAGGTATTTTAATTCCAATGTCTGTTAGTTCTGTCATCTGTCATTTCTGTGTCTGTTTCTATTGAATGAATTGAATCTTGACATTAGTGCATTATTTTCCTGCTTGTGTCCAATATCTTATTGGATGCCAGGTATTGTATAGGTTAGATTATTTATTATTGAATTTGTTGTTTTTTAATGAACTAGTATTTGTTGTGCAGTTAAGTTACTTGGGATCAATTTAATCCCTCTGGGATCCATTCTGGGATTCCTGTTAGGTGCTTTGAACACGTTGGGCCTCACTATTGTGGCGATACCCTTTTGAGAGTTCCATCTGATAGCTTATATATTAGTTCTTTCTACTTTGCCTGGCGGAGCATGAACTAGTCTCTCCCATATGAGAGCTCAGGGATTTTCCACCTGCTCCTTTATGGTGTCCCCTATCCAGCATTGGTAGTTCTCTCCCACATGTGCAAATATCATCAAAGGGCACCTTCTTCAGATCTCTGGAGCTCCCTCTCTATGCAGCTGCCTTCTCTCTGCTCTGTAGATCTAGTGGCTTTGGCTTCCCCAAGCCTCACAGTTTATCTGCTCAACTAAGAAATCCCACCAAGTTCTATCAGGTTTCCTTCTTTTAGGATGATGTGGCAGCTCTCTCCAGGAAGTAGCTGGGCATTAGGAGGCCCCACCTCATGTGTTTCCTTCTTTCATGGCTCACTGCTCCGTGTTGCCTGAATGTTTAAACACAGGAGGATACATCCAGCTCCTTGGTTGTTGTTTTTATTGTTTTATTATGGACAAAGGCAGAATTTCATATTTCTCAGTTCTCTGTCATTGTGAAGTTTTATCAAATTCTTATGAAGGAGGACGGTTGCATCATTGCTTTAATGCTGAGGAATAGATATAATTATTGAAAAATATTAGCATTAAATGCACAATTGCTACATTTTTATAATCTGATTTGGAATTATAATATTTTGGAATGCTTTCTAAGTTATTATTAGACTATCCATTTATCTGCTTTCAGATTATTTGATCAGGATGACTCTAAATTTCAAGGCATTTATTCAAATACAAAAAATATTTTGGAGTCTTAGAATCAGCTAAGGATTATGCTTTCTAGTTCATGTTTGCCTAAGGCTAAGTTCTATTTCTTTTCATTTTGGAAGACCTTTATCAAAGAAGTTTATTTTACTAAGCATATCTATTTGCATATTCCTATAAAATCAAGGAAAGTCCTAAATGGCATTTCCCTTCAAAATGAATATACCCTATTTGCAAATCTAATGGTCTTAGTTCTCCTGTTTTCTGATCTCTCTGAAGCAATTGACACTTTTGAAAACCGCCAGTTGATGTCCCCAAATGCCATCCTTTTGTTTTAAGGCATCGTTCTCTCTAGGATTGGAGCTACTACATTTTTTCTTTATCTTTATGATGCTTCTTTCTTTTCCTATTCCTTTAAAATATGTAATTTTTACATTGAAGTATAAATATATTCATATGCAACTAAATATATCACAGTGTAAAACTCAAATGAATTCTCATCAGCTGAACACATCACCGTACCCAGCACCCAGAACAAGAAAATGAATACAGCTAGCTAGCAGCCCGAATGCCCCCTCATGCCCTTTCCATTTTCTGTGCCCCCCTCCCCAATGGGTAACCATTATCTTGACTCAGCATCATAGACTAGTTATTCCTATTTTTATGCTAGATATAAATGAAGTAATACAGTATGTATTCTTACTGTGTTTGATTTCCTTCAACATTATGGTTGTGGGATTCATAATATGGTTGTGTAGATTGTTCATTTTTATTGTTATATAGTGATCTGATGTGCAAATATATCACAATATATTTTTATATTTTATTATTGATGGATATTTGAGTGATTTTCACTTTGGGGCTCTTACAAACAGTATTGCTATGAATGTACCAATGTGTCTTTTTCTGTGAGCGCATGTTGGATGAGGACCTGGGAGTTGAACTGTTGAGTCATAGGGAGTGCATCTTTTCAGGTTTTATAGCTACTGATGAACAGTTTCCCACAATGGTTATCAATTTACATTCCCATCAGCAACTTATGAGGTTCCTGTTGCTCTACTAGCATATCCTTGAGACACTCAGTATATTCTCTTTTCCATTTGAGTCATTGAAATGGGTGTGTAGTGGTAACTCCTTGTGCTTTTAATGTGCATTTCCCTGATGGCAGTGCCATTGAGTGCTTTTCTATGTGCTTATTGATCACTTATATATTGGCCTTTGGAAAGTGACTGCCCAAGTCTTTTGCCCATTTTTTATTAGAATATCTTTTTTTCTTATTGACTTGCAGGAGTTCATTATGTTTTTGGGGTACAATCATTGGCCAAATATTTTTTGCTTGACTTTTACCTATTAACTGTCCCCGATAATCCATCTCTGGGCTTTGTGTCTCCTTGTTCTTTACTTTCTTCTTGGTATATTTCATCCAGTGATGGGCTTCAGCTTCCCTTATGTTCAGCCTCTCTCTGGGGTCTTGGACCCCTATTCCCGACTTCTTAGTGGGAGACCCAAGAACAGTGTCCCCTTAACCTGAGTAAAACTGGCGTTGCTGTTTCCTCTGCCCAGTCAGCTCTACCTGTATGTTCTCTGTTTTTATTCATGGTGTAGCTGCGTAGTCAGGTACACAAGCTATTAAATTAGGATCATAATGGTTTTTTCCTTGTCCTCGCTCTCATCACTTTTATACCCCTGACCACAAATTCTGGTGGGATCATAGCAGACATAGCTATATAGTTAGGCTTTCTCCTTCCTTCACATCATCAGTGCCCAGAGGGTCTAGGCCAGTGGTTAGCAAACTGCGGCTTGGCAAACCGCGGCTCGCGAGCCACATGCGGCTCTTTGGCACCTTGAGTGTGGCTCTTCCACAAAATACCGGCTCTTCCAGAAAATACCGACTTCTGCGCATGGGCCACGAAGTTTCAATCGCACTGTACATGCACGCCCGCATGTGGTATTTTGTGGAAGAGCCACACTCAAGGGGCCAAAGAGCCGGACGTGGCTCGCGAGCCGCGGTTTGCTGACCACGGGTCTAGGCCACCTACAGCAGCCTATCCGACTTCCTTCCTGTAGTCTTCACTCCTCATGCGCCCAGTAGTTCCTTTGTAAAACTACAATCTGGGAAATTGCTTGTTCTGTCTCAAAATGTTCATTGCCTCCCTATTTTTAAAAATAACGTTATTGAGATAGAATTTATGTTCAACAAAATTCACTCATTTGAACAATTCATTGGTTTTTAGTAAATTTTCAGGTATATACATTCTTCCCCACAGTTGAGTTCAGACCATTTTAATCATCTCAAAAGGAATCTTTTCATACTTTACTTATCCTTCCCCTGCCCTCTCACCCTCACCTCTAGCCCTAAGTAAACCAAGCATCCACTTTCCGTCTTCGTAGGGTTTCCTCTTCTGGAAATTTTATATGGATGTGATCCTATAGGATGTATTTTTTATGATTAGCTTTCTTTTGGCTTAGCAGAAGGTTATCAAGGGTCAGTCATATTTAAAGCATGTATCAGTATTTCATTTCTCTTTTGCTGAGCAACATCCCATTGTGTGGATATACCAGATTTTGTTTATCCATTTTTCATTTGATGGATAAACTTGGTTAGTGTGCACATTTGGTGATTATAAGGTTCTTGTGTGGAGACACATTCTTTTCTCTGAGGTATATACCTGTGCATGGGACTCCCCACTGCCTGCAGAATAAAGCACCTGCTTTTTGCATGAGATTTGACACCCTTATGACCTAGACTTGACAATGAGCGTGTGAAATGTAAGCTCCGTGGCTGTTCGTGTGTCCCCGGCCTTGGCCCAGTGCCCGGTAATTAGTAGTTGCTGAGTAATGACGCATGGAATAAATGAGCGCGTGTAAGAACCTCAGGCTCCCTCTCCCAACATGTGCATCACTGTTAGGTCTGCGCTGAGGTCCCTGTGATCCAGTATCTTCTCACTTCTCTCCTTCCTGGGACAGCTCTGTGTCCTAACATATTTTTTTCTAAAATATATTTTATTGATTTTTTGCAGAGAGGAAGGGAGAGGGATAGAGAGTTAGAAACATCAATCAGCTGCCTCGTGCACACCCCCTACTGGGGATGTGCCCGCAACCAAGGTACATGCCCTTGACCAGAATCGAACCTGGGACCCTTCAGTCCGCAGGCTGACGCTTTATCCACTGAGCCAAACTGGTTAGGGCTGTGTGCTAACATTTTTATGCCCTCTGCCTAGAATCTACTTCCCCTCTGACCTCTGGAAAGCTTTCCTCCTGGTCCCCAGATTGGGTTAGTGTCTGTCACTTAGGCTCCCATACCATGTGGAGAATAATTCTGTATCAATACACAGCCAACGAATCATCATCGATCTTTTGCCAGCCACGGCACCCCTGCGACCAGACATTCCTTGAGAGCAGTGCCATGACTCATGCACGTTTTCACAGGGCCCGGTACGTGCCAAGTGCCCAGTAGAGATTGTTGCACAAATGAATGATCGTGTCCTGGCTTCCTGTACCCTCTCCGCCTCGTCTCCTGTGCACCATATTTGAATTTTTCCTTTCAGCATAACATTCTTCTTCCTGTTGTCACTGGAGCTTTGGTTGTGCCATCTGTTGTAACGATATAAAACACGGAGAACTCTGCCAACAGCAGCCCCTCCTCCGCGTCCCAGTGTCCACACCCCAGGAGGGTAGACCTGAGTCAGGCAGCGGGTCATGCCGTGCCGGTGTTCCCGTTGGCCGTCTCTTGTGAAACGGCAGTTACGCTAACTCACATCCAGATTGCCTGTGCACTTCCTGGGGGGAGCGAATGTGACTGTATTTAAAGTGTGCCCGGCACTCCGTACAACGAAGTGCTATTATTTAAGCAGATGGATGGTCCCTTAGATGGAAGAAACAAAAGCTGTTGGGATATAGTTTGATTTTTGTGTGATTTCTTCTTCTTCTTTTTCTTTTTTTTTTCTGCCTGTGGCCAAATGATGTGTATCTTAGAGAATGAGTGTATGTTCCATTATTAAACCCAATGGTGTGAAATAGAAAGACTAACATGAACTACCTTTAAAAAATGTCAGGAGAAGTGATGGTAATCCCCAGAGGTTAATTATCTTTTTAACTATTAGGATTAAACATTTATTTTGCATTTTTCTCATCATAGTCATTTAAGTACTTTCACAAGCTGGCTCTTGGAATGTGGTTGACAATAGGAAACATTTAATTTTGGAAATATACATTTAACTTTGGAAATATATCTTATATACATTCACATTTTTCAAGTCTCATTCTTAACAGGGCTACTTTTAAAAATATATCTATATATCTATATCTATATCTTTATCTATATATTTACTGATTTCACAAAGTAAGGGAGAGAGAGAAACATCAATGATGAGAGATAATCATTGACCGGCTGCCTCCTGCACGCCCCACACAGGGGACAGAGCCCGCCACTTGAGCTTGTGACCTGACCGGGAATCAAACTGTGACCTCCTGGTTCATAAGTCGACGCTCAGCCACATGTGCCCTGGCCAGGCAACAGGACTACTTTTATGATATAAAAGAATAAATTCGAATATATTCAGTTGACAGAAGAGTAATGTGGGAGGGAAAAGAAAAAGAAGCTGGGTGGAATTAATTAGCCCTGACGAGTGACAGTTACCTTATTCCTAACAGTGTGTTTGGGGTGATGTCAGTTTCCTAGAAAACTCACATATAAAATCGCAACCATGCTTCTGATCTGAACCAACCTCTTAATTAGTAATTTTCATATTCTGCTTTGTGGAGCATTGCTAAAAACGTTAGTTATCGTTGGAAGAGGAAGCTATCAGTTACTGCTTGTGGAACACCCTGTCTTCTCTTTGAGTAAATCTACTACTACTACTTTTATAAAGTGCATTTTTCTCCACCATCTTTGGACAAATGGTGGCCCCTCTGCTTCCCCAGCTCTGAGTCAGCCCTGGCCTCAGGAGGCAGACTCCTGGTCAGTGCAGGAGAGAGACCAGGAGAAAGCCGGGGGGTGTTCAGGTAAGACACCATATCTGGAGGATTCTAAAGCTCATGCACTCTGCTTCCCCCAAGATTTGGCTTTGCAGAACAAGGCAGCCATATCATGAAATGAAATCTTCATCAGAAAGATGATTTTTTTAACGTCTTAGTCCTGAATTCTGGGTCAAGCGATAACCCCTCTGAATCTGCAAATTATCTTCCGGAGGGAGGAGCCCACACTCAGCTGGCAGAACTGTTCATGGAGTCAATGCAGTGACACCTCTAGCCCCCCAGCACTGCCCGCTCCGCCATCGGTGCTCAGGGAACGTTATCCCCATGGCTCCCCGTGCGGTGAATTCCAAGTCTCTAGGGCCCCTTTGGCGTCCTGTGAAGATGTGATTGGGTGTGCACTTGTTTTTAGAAAATCATAAAAACACAGATGTCTGTGAAATAGGTCTTTGTGGCATTTATAAATACTCTGTTTAATTTGGGGGTCCTAGATGTTGAGTTTTTTTTCTTCACATAAATGACACTCCGTAGCTATGTGTTGCTGAGTGCAATGCACGTGCTCAATAAATAAGTTAAAAAGCCAAATGTGTGTGAACAGGTTTGCAGACACTTGGTTCACAGCAATTAAAACAGAAACCACTTACATAACCAAGATCAGGAAAATAGTCTGGGAAACCATGTTACATAAAATGCGCACCCACTAATATTTACTTGTGAAGTGCGTATAGAAAGATGAAATTATGTATATGGAATAATGTTAAGAGAATGAAGCAGTCTATAACAATTGCATATTTTATGTATGCACATTATGGCATAGTATAATTATATAAGCAAGAAATGTAGTATAATTATAGAGGTAAGAAATGCAGGTGGACCGGAAGAGGAAATATAAAAATTTAAACAAAAACTGCCATAAGTTGATGGAATTAAAGGATGCCTTTGTCAAAGTTCTCTTTATTATGGCTACATAGTTTTAATTTAAAAATGCATTGTTGATGGGACACTATTTTCAGAAAACCAGTTTTGCTTTTTAAAATGCTTTGCATATGATCTTTAATTTTAATTTAAAAAAATGGTGACTAATTTCATTCAAAATTAGCCCTCAGCGTAACTACCCACCAGCATGATCTGATCCTAGCACCTGGGTCTGGTCACGCCTTCACTTCTCCTTAGTTAGCACGTGACTGGATGTTGGATTCTCTGCCCAGGTAACAGTGTCAGCAGATCAGTGCATTGTTCTCATGGGGCGTATGTTCCAGAGGGAGACAGATCAAAAATCAATACAAAATGCATAATGTCAATTCTGAGAGTGGTCTGTGCGATGAAGATAGATCAGGACACAGGGCGTGGAGCTGAAGAGTAAACTTCAAAGTTAAGACCCTGGGAAACTTCTGTTTGTGTAAAAATATGAAACGAGGATGGACCTTACTTTTTAAAAAAATAAATGCTTATTAATTTCAGAGAGGATGGATGAGGGAGAGAGAGATAGAAACATCAGTGATGAGAGAGAATCATTGATTGGCTGCCTCCTGCACCCTCCACACTGGGATTGAGCCCTCAACCCTGGCATATGTCATGATGGGGAATCAAACCGTGACCTCCTGGTTCATAGGTCAACACTCAACCTCTGAGCCACATCAGCTGGGATGGAGCTTCCTTTTCAGTACAGCCTCTCTGTCTCTAGTAGGTTGGGCAATTTTGAATTATTTAGTTTTAGTCGAACCCTGCAATTACGTGTCAAAATACCCCCTCCCACCCCCGGGCCAGGCTGACTGAAAGTCAGGTTCCGAAGGAGCGTTAACTGACCGATCCTTGTGCTGTTGTCTTCCAGTTTTCAGTGAGGACCTCCACTCCAGCCTCTACTTTGTCAATGCATCTGTGCAAGAGGTAGTGTTCGCGAGCACCACGGGGACACTGGTGCCCTGCCCGGCTGCAGGCATCCCTCCTGTGTCTCTCAGATGGTACCTGGCGACGGGCGAGGAGATCTACGATGTTCCCGGGATCCGCCACGTCCACCCCAACGGCACTCTCCAAATCTTCCCCTTCCCTCCTTCGAGCTTTAGTACCTTAATCCACGACAATACTTACTATTGCACAGCTGAGAATCCTTCAGGGAAAATTAGAAGTCAGGATGTCCACATCAAGGCTGGTGAGTAGAGTTGATTCCTTCTTCCCTGTGGGGGTGGGGGCCGGTGGCAAACATTCCCAGCCAGCAGCTGGGAGTCGGTGAACACCCTGTCACCAGTCCCTCCTCTGAGCGTGTCTCTCGACTGGATTTCTGGGTGCCTGACGTTGTTGGGGAAAAACTTGGAAATGGTTGGTTCTCATCCTCAGTGAAACAAATACGCAGATGCTTGTAAAGGTGTTGAGGTGTTTTTATTTTCATTCCACATTTTTTACCACATTTGAACAACATGCAAAAAAAAAGTTCCGTGCATTTGTAAACTCTTACGACTCTGTCCTTGTAAATCCTTGAACACTGGGAAATTGGGGGAATCCAGCCTGTCATTGTGAAGGTCAAGTTCTTCAGCGGAAGAGCCGAGGAGAAGATGAAGGGTGTTGGTGGGGCCTGCATCCTGGTAGCTTGAAGCTACATGGAGGGAAGTTCATTAAAATGTCCAAGTAAAAAAAAAAAAGTTTACAATGCAATGCTCGGGTCAATTTGAATGTATTCACTCAGCAAATATTTTCTTGAGCTTCTGTTATGGTTCCGGCACTTTGCTGGGTGCACGGAGTAGATGTGAGAAAAGAAATGGTAACTACTCTCATGGAACTCTCGTCCTAATGGGGGAGTCAGACATGGACAAAGAAAGAAAGCTGGGTCCACACTGACAATGGAAGGGGCCTCTGTTCCAGGCACTGTGATATTTGCCTGGATGTTGTGAAAAACTCAGGAGAGAAAACAAAAACAAAAACACCGTCAGCTGAGAACCGGCGAACGCTCAATTGGAGACTGCTGGTGCCTCCTTTCAGATGCCAGAGCCTCTCTTGCCGGGTTTCAGAGTGTCTTACATGCTGGAACCAAAAGCTGGACTCAGTGACACTAAGTTGGTAAGGTCTAAACCAGTGATGGCGAACCTATGACACGCGTGTCAGAGGTGACACGCGAACTCATTTTTTTGGTTGATTTTTCTTTGTTAAATGGCATTTAAATATATAAAATAAATATCAAAAATATAAATCTTTGTTTTACTATGGTTGCAAAGATCAAAAAATGTCTATATGTGACACGGCACCAGAGTTAAGTTAGGGTTTTTCAAAATGCTGACACGCCGAGCTCAAAAGGTTCGCCATTGCTGGTCTAAACCACACCCCAAATTTATTGCATTTTTGACTAGTGGATATTCTGACTCACAATTCCAGGGCCTCAGACCCAGTGTGCTTGCTTTCTGTCCCCCTCTTTGCCCCTTTCCTCCCCACACTCCGTCCCCGAGGTGGGCAGTGGAGGGAGCAGGGAGGAGACAGAGAAAAGAAGGCCAGGGACTGAGCTGGAATAAAACCATTGCAATGGCGTGCACTGTAAGTGAAGCAGACTCCGTCTCACATTCTTGCATTTAATGTGAAATAAAAAAGGCGCTGTTAACATTTTTTACTGTGTCACGTGTTACTGGAATGTTGTCAATGAATAAACATTGGTTTATTGAGTTGGTTTGTTCCTTTTAACATCATAATGTGTGTGTTTCTAAAATTGCCATCGCTGCAAGTCAGCTCAGGAATATGGCCTCTGATTCGCAGACTTTAAAAGTTATCCATCCAGGACACAGTGTGTCATTCTGACGATTTAACAAAACCCTGAAAAACAAACACACAGCTAGACTCCAGTTAGCAAACAGCGTTTTAATGGGTGTTTTTTTAAGCCTCGCCTTTCCAATACTGGGAGACGACTCAACATAATGGCCGGGCAAAGCGAACGTGACTTTGACTGTTGTCTTCTGCCCCGGGGAGCGGGGCAGCGGCATGGGCATCCTCTGCAGCAGGTGAGGAGGCCTTACCTGAAGACATCACAACACCAGCCCTTCCCAGTGCCCGCGCGTGGTCTCCTGGACATAAGCACCAGCGTCAGACTGCCTCCCGTCCCACAGCATCATTTCCCAGCTGCGTTTTGATTTCCATGACAAGCTCCTGAACTCCAAGACTTGCACAGAAATGCACTTTTTTAAAAAAATATATTTTATTGATTTTTCACAGAGAGGAAGGGAGAGAGATAGAGAGCCAGAAACATCGATGAGAGAGAAACACCGATCAGCTGCCTCCTGCACATCTCCTATTGGGGATGTGCCCGCAACCCAGGTACATGCCCTTGACCGGAATCGAACCTGGGACCCTTCAGTCCGCAGGCCGACGCTCTATCCACCGAGCCAAACCGGTTTTGGCCAGAAATGCACTTAAGAAAGGAAGAAGATTGGCTTTCACCAAGAGAGATGAAGAACTGATGTCCCGAATAAATACAACAAGCACGTGAAATTCGCGTAGAGACCTCTACATCAGACGGCAGGGGACTTGAGTAATGCCTTCTACCTGGAAGTCTGAAAAAAACTTAACGTGTCATAAAAAACATATTCCTAGGCTACAAAGACAAACTTACAGAAAAACCTGGGACTTCAAACAGCTATGCTTGTGTGTGTGAATCTGCTATTTCTGCCTCGAGTTTCCGGTCAGATAAAGGAACTGCATGCTTACTGCGGCTTTAACTGCTGTTTTCTGGGTTTGTGGTAGAACTGGTTGCTTCTGCAGGGCAGAGGGAATGGGGGAGGGGTGGGGATGCCATCGTCTGGCCTGGCGCCCGTGCCACCTTCCACGTAGTTACGCAGTTGCTGTCCACGTGCTGGTTTTCCTGACGCCGGGAGCCCAGCACCCACACCGCTGCTGTGTCCGTTCGGACTTACACGACGGACAGTCACGTTGCCCCAAAGAAATGTCTCTTCTCCTTTAATTTTACTTCTTATGAGCACATCCTGGTTGTGATAATTTTGAGATTGCTTAGTGGATGCTTGAAAGGCTGGTTTCCCCATTTTTGTGTTGATGCTGGTGCAGAGCTGGGCAGCTGGGCAGGAGGGCAGCGGGGGGCTGTCTGATGCCCAGTGCCGACTGTCCTGCAGGTTTGTGTAGAATGAGCACTCACTCCTGGGGCACCCCCAGTGCAGCAAGTCATCTAAAGCTCCCTTTCCATTGGCACAGGGGTTTCCCTGGAAGAACCCATTGGGTAAAATGGCCTATACCCTCTCCCGTGGCGGTACAGAACATTCGTATTCTTACTAGTTTACAGCGAGTTGAGTGCCAAGGAATGAGGAAAAGGTCACCCATCCTGTCTCATTAACCAGCAATCTTAGTTTTCCTGTAAATAAAACACGTTCTGGCCTCTTTGTCCTAAGGACCGGAATGAGTAGGCCACTTGCCCTGGCCTGTCCCTTGCCTGTGCTGTACTCACTGCTTAGCGAAGTCATCGGCTGTGTGACCAGGGGCAAGTCCAACCCTCGTCATGTCTTTCCCTTAGTGAGCTGTGGTGAAGGGCATTTGACTGGACTTCTGGTTACGGCCAAGATGGAGGAGCAAGGGCTGCATTTTCCCTTCTTTCTGCAGCAGCAATCCCCACACACAGACAAAATATACCCAGCGCCAGCTTTCCAGCCTGGCCGCCCCAGGGTGCAGGGAAGTGATCCTGGAGAAACTGGAATAAAGCAGCTGAGCCCTATGATTGCCCCAATTTATCACCTTAAGTTTCCAGATGCAGGACACAAACACCCGCAGATGAATCTTTTTTTAAAATATATTTTTATTGATTTCAGAGAGGAAGGGAGAGGGAGAGAGGGAGAGAAACGTCAGTGAGAGAGAATCATTGATTGGCTGACTTCTGCATGGCCCCTGGGGTTTGAGCCTGCAACCTGGGCATGTGCCCTTGACTGAAATCGAACCTGGGACCCTTCAGTCCACAGGCTGACTCTCCACTGGGCCAAATCGGCTAGGGCTGAATCTTTTTTTTTAAATTCTCATCCAGGGACATGTTTATTGAATTTTAGAAAGAGGAAGGGGGAGAGAGAAACATCGATGTGAGAGAGAACATTTTGATTCGTTGCCTCCCATACACGCCCTTACCAGGCATCAAACCCACAACCTGACTGGGAATCAAACCTGCAACCTTTTAGTGGATGGGGTGATGCTCCAACCAGCTGAGCCACCTGGCCAGGGCACCTGCACATGAGTTTTTATAACAGCTTTTTTCATAATTACTAAAAATTGGAAGCAACAAAGATGCCCTTCTGTATGTGAATGGATAATGACGAAGACTCCATCCTTGAGTAAATTTCTGTCAGGCTCGTCTGAGCCCTCTTCTCAGCTAGTTTGACCTTCTGTGTCTATTCTCCCTGAGCCCAGTTTCAGCACGAGTCCTGCGAAGTCATTCCCCACCTCTGATATTTGATCACTGTTAACATCTGATCGAGCTCCTCCTCTCACCTGTGATGTGTAAGTGTTCAGCCCACGTTTAACAAGACTCCCCTCCCCTTGATGTCTCCTCTTAGTAATTTTCCACCCACTGACCCCCTTGCTTTGCGGTTGGCCCTCTATGTTCACTTGTTCTTGCTGTATATACAGTTGAGCAAAATTTATCTCCCAATTGAAATAATCATGACTCCTATTGCAAAATTCTTAAAGTGTCTTTCTTTACATTTTAACAAGAATAAGAATATTTCTTAACAATAAACCGGTATATCCATCCAAACAATGGAATATTACTCATTGATAGAAAGAAATAAACTATCAAGCCATGAAGAGACATAGAGGAACCTTAAATGCATGTCACTAAGTGAAAGAAGCCAATCTGAGAAGGCTACATACTGTATAAATCCAAAGGTATGGCATTCTGGAAAAGGCAAAACTATGGCAAGGTAGAAAGATCAGTGGTCGCCAAGGGTTGTGGGGCAAATAGGACATTTATGGGAGAGTGAAATTAGTCCAGATGATGCCTTAGCGATGAATACATGACATTATTCATAGTTCTAACAGCGTGAACCTTAATGTAAACTATGGACTTCAGCTGGTAAGAATGTATAAATATTCATTTATTAATTATAAAAATGTATCACACTAATTGAGATGCTTATAATGAGAACTGTAGGGGTGGTGAGGAAGAGCGTATGGGAACTCTTTGTACTTTCTGTGAAATTTTCTGTAAACCTAAAACTGATCGGGAAAAAAAAAATGTTTATTCCAAAAACTTGAAGAATACGTCAAATAAGCTTACTATACAAATAGACTCCCCAAAGAAATGCATGATAAAATAAAAAAGAAGTTAAAATACTGGCCAAAATGTTCCAAATTTGAGGAAAACCATAAACCCACGGATCCCACGGGCCCAAGAAACCTGAGCACAAACTACATGAAGAAAAACACACCAGGGTGCATCGTAAGACATTGCTCGGGACCAATGAGAAAGAGAGGACGTTAAAAACAGCCAGAGAAAGGGACCCATCACACACAGAGGAACAGAGGGAAAGATGACGACAGACTCCGTCAGGATCAGTGTGAGAACACGGCGAGGCTGCACCTCTGAAGTCCTGGAAGAAAAGGGTCTGTGAACCCAGAAATCTGCACGCAGGAATCTTGCAAAAATAAAGGTGAAATACAGGCGTTTGGCACACAAAATCTGCAAGACTTGCACTACTAGACATATTTAGACAAAGTGTCCTGCAATCAGAAGAAATGACACCTGATGGAGGATACTCAAAGAAGAATAATGAAAAAAGTAACTACATGGGTAAATAAACCCCATTTTAAATTTAAAATCCTTAAAAAAGTAATTGAACAAAATAATAGCAGTGTCTTGTGGGGATTGTAACATATGTACAAATAAAATGCGGACGGTAGCATTAAGGCCTGGAGTAGACAGAGAAGTACAATGTTTTCGGGTTCTCTTATTCTATGGGAAGTAGTATAGCATCACCTGAATATAAATGATGGTGTTACAGATGGATACCACAAAAAGCAACCCCTGAAATAACCAAACAGGGAGTTATGGCTAGCTAACCAACAAAGTAGAAACAATGGACTCATTAAAAAAACAATCCAAAACAAAGAAGAAAAGAAGAGAAAGAAGGAAGCGAAAACAAGGGGGCATTATTTACCTCTGCCCAAGAGGACGGTTCCCTTTTGAAACTCTTCCTATGTTTGTTGATACGCCAACTTTTTGAAATTAATTTCATGCTAGTTTTCTTGCCACATATTTTCCAATAAGTGACTAAAATTTTAAGAGATCTGGGTATCTTAGAAAGTCAAAGATTTAGAAAATCCAGACCGTGAAGATCTTCCTGCACCAGCACCTTTGTTTCAAATTGGAGGACAATGAAGCGCTCGGGAAGTAAGCTCTTCCCGTGTTTCCGGAGCTGGCATGAGGGATAACGTGTGTGAGACACATGCATGTCTCCTTGCCCTGGACACAGAGGTCTTCCCGGACATGGCGTGGATTTGTGTAGCTGTACCCAAGCCTGTCCTGAGTGCTTTAACCACAATATCAGGTCATTACAACCATCCCTTGTGGTAGATGTTTTCATCTAAATCCCTAGTATATAGCCGAAAAAAGTGGTAGGGCTCAAATTTGAACCCAGACGCTTCATTCATGTAAGTCCCTTTGAGCACTTTCTGGGATAGTCCTGTTGCTGTGGGTTCGGGCAGGCTCCCTCATCAGCGTCCTTCCCTACATGATGGGCAGCAGGATCACTGTTTCCCAAACTGCTTTGCAACTGTCATTAAAATGTCATTCATGAAGAGTTCTTTTAATTGTTGTGTAGTTTTGAAGCATTTCCAGGAGAGGTTTCCTTTCTTGGATTTTAAAATTCTCTTTATAGTCTGAAATGTTTTTCTTGGTCCTCAGAGGACACGGAGAGCCGTTTTCTATCATCATGACTCCACTTAGAAGCTACTTCCCACACTGAGCTGCCTCTGGGGGAGATGAACTCTGTTTAGGTGTACCCTTGCCCTTTTGTATTTGGGTAACTTATTGTTAATGAATGAAAGTCCTTAAGACGTGAAATGTAGATTGTTTAAAATTTCCCCCCATAAATCTCGGATGCAGTTCCTATCCATGAGATACAGTGTATACATCCAGGTGAGATGCTCTCAGAAGGAAGTCGCCTCTGTGTGTTACCCGGTCCCCTTCCTGTCTTGCAGTTTTACGGGAGCCCTATACAGTCCGTGTGGAGGACCAGAAAACCATGAGAGGCAATGTCGCGGTCTTCAAGTGCATTATCCCCTCCTCGGTGGAGGCGTACATCACCGTCGTCTCATGGGAGAAAGACACTGTTTCACTCATCTCAGGTAGGCTCCCCGCCTCCAGGCGAGCGCGTCAGGCGCACCTTCTCACAGGGTGTTTCACACATCGAGTCGGGCCTCTTCCTATGCGTTCATCGTAGTCGAGAACTAGTGTCCTTAAGATGGATGCTATTTCCTGAGTAAATGCGGCATCAACGTTTCATCTTGGTTTACGTGGCTCGAATTAGATATTCTTCAGTGATTGAATGGATCAAAATTAGTTACTTACACGATACGCTATAGCTGGTGTTTTACTTTTATAAGGAAATTGCGTTTTTATTTATGTAGCTGGAAGTAGGGAGGTAGGATTATCCTGTCTGTGAGAGGCCTTGGTGGTACATTGAGGACGAGTCTGAAACTGAAAACTAGAAAATGAAGCTCTGATTTTCTGCCGTTTTGACCCTTTCGGAGGTCTTTGAGTGGTGAGGTGTCTCTGGCCTCGTTCTTGAAGATTCTAGCTAGCATATCTATTCAGCACTGAAATAGGTCTATTTGTATATAAGTCATTTCTTGGCTTATTTTGGTGTCCACCAATGAGACAATGGAAATCTGGCTTCTAAGAAGGAGGGGTACTTCTTCCATGGCGGCTTTTGAGTTGAGTCCTTGCTCCTTACTGCTTACCTGGAAAGGCCATGTGGGCACGAGCCTCAGTTTCCTGGTTTGCACATGGTTGGATGATGACTGTTGGCTGCTTTTAGCAAAAACAGCTGTGTTGGGCACTGAATGTGGTACAATGGGTTATAAACAATTGCTTTCCTTTATGTCATGGATGTGTGTGCACGTTCGCGCACATGCGTTTGAATGTAATCCTTGAATACTGTCAACATTTTGACAATTTACAGAGAGAAGAAATTGGAACTAAACTCTCATGGTGACAAAGCATTTCTGTTTATCCGCTTATTGGCCTGCTAGACAATATAGGTTACTATTTAAGAACAATGAAAAAAATCATCAAACCATTAAAAAGTCCAAATCAAAAATTAAATCTTTGGCCTTTAAAGTATATCACAGTAAACTAGGATGTAATAGATGTTTCAGCATTTCCTAATATCATCTTTACAGTGAATTTGAAGTCCCTCGCACTTTATTGAACAATAAATGTTGATTCATCATCCTATTTGTTAGAGTATGACAGATATACTACACTTAAGAACTGAAAACTATTGCAATAATCAGGATACTCACCTGTGCACTTCTAGTTGCTAATTTTGATTGTTAATGGTTTTAATTGCTTCTCTTTAGAGGTTGTTTTGGTTTCTTGGAGGCAGATGGAGAAATTATATGTAATAAGTTCATCTGGCTGAGCCCAGAGTCAGATCG
>NW_005871619.1:23496-27013 GCF_000147115.1 Myotis lucifugus | reverse complement strand
ATGCAAACTGCTCTACTGCTTCACGTCAGTAGTCTCAACCTTCTGGCCTTTAAATACAGTTCCTCATGTTGTGACCCAACCATAAAATTATTTTCGTTGCTACTTCATAACTGTAATGTTGCTACTGTTATGAATCATAATGTAAATATCTGATATGCAGGATGGTCTTAGGCGACCCCTGTGAAAGGGTCGTTCGACCGCCAAAGGGGTCGCGACTCAAGGTTGAGAACCGCTGTTCTACGTGGAGGTGACACACACCATTTCTATTCATATTTAAGTGGCCGAAGCAAGTCCCATGGTCATGCCTGACTTCAGTGGGACATGTTCCTGGAAGGAGAGAATATCTGGAAATCTGGGTGAGAAATCAAAGTATTTACCATGAGGTTTTACATACCTAGATAGCTATCTATAGATAGATCTTTTATAGGTTTCGTGTAGGTTTTTATAATATAATGTGTGTGTTCATGTTTCCTAAACACCTGTAGTTAGTGATACACACATATGCAGGTTCTGTCTTTTTGCAATCTATGTGAATACACTCTTTTTTCTTTAAACACAAACCTAATTAAATGAAATGTAACAGATTTTATACCAAGTGAGTGGAGAGGATGCTGATAGGCAGATCCAGAGGTGACACGTGCTGATAGGGACAGGCGACTCCCAGGTCCACTCCTCGGTCAGGCACAGGAGCTTCCTCCATGGGCAACATTTAAAAAATAACAACATGTATCATGGATAAGCACCTGGCTTTTCTTCTTTCACAAAAATATCCAGAAAACAGATCTAGTACCTGCTTTTATCTCATTCGGGATACATTAATAGCAAGTTTTTGTTTGTTTATAAGTAAGCCATTTAATCAAACACAGGGTATTGTCAAGAGGCTCCACATGGCAGAGATAGACGGATAGGTAGATAGATTGCTAATAGATAATTGGCAGATAGATAGAGACATTGAGACAGAGGGAGATTGAGACAGAGAGTGAGAATATAAACTATTTTCATACTCAGGTAGTTAAGACTGAGAACAGGGCCCCAAAGCAGTATAATGAGCCACACATGGGAAGCCTGGAAATGCAGCCTTCTACTGTGACTGGCGATGGCTACTGTCAGCCCTGGTTCCCAGTGCCTGAGCCCCGCACAGTGAACCTGCCAAACGCCCAGGGAAGGAGGTCATGAAGGCATGGGAGATTGCAAACGGTAAAAACCACTGGTGATCACAGTAAATAAAGCAGTTTGGGCTGGTTTAGGTGGGGCAGGATTACTTTTCTCTCTGTGGCCAGGACCCTGAGTGTGACAGGGAGGCAGGGAGGCCCAGAGGACAAGCCTGGCTGGGACCTCCCTCCTCTGGGCCCCAAGGGCTGAGTGGTTGGGGAGGCACTGGTATTCATTTTATTTTGTTTTTGGAAGACTTGCACTCTCCAATTTCAGAGTTTATGGTACAGCGACAGTAATCAAGACCACATGATATTGGTGCAGAGCTAAGCCTGCTGATCAGTGGAACAGAGTGGGAAGTCTAGAAGGAAATAATCACACCCATGGTCAATTGACTTTCTTACTAGCGTATAATTTGCATACAGTGTTACATTCATTCCAGGTGCACAACCAAGTGATTCAACATTTATATACCTTACGATGTGATCATGATAAGTCTAGTAACCACCTGTCACTGTACATATTTATTACAATGCTATTGGCAATATTCCCTGTGCTGTATATTACATCCCCATGACTTATTTATTTTATAATTAGAAGTTTGTATATCTCAATTCCCTTCACCATTTTTTTCCTTCCCACCACCACCCTTCACTTTGAAAACCATTGGTTTGTTCTCTATCTATATGAGTCTCTGTGTAGGTTTTTAAAACAGGTTTTATATATATATTTATATACTGTTATGGGTGTGTTCATATGTTTCTTAGACTCCTTTAATTAGTGCTATACTCAGATGAAAGCATAAGATTTTTGTCTTTGTCCGACTTATTTCACTTAGCACAATACCCTCTAAGTCAGTGGTTCTCAACCTATGGGTCGCGACCCCTTTGGGGGTCGAATGACCCTTTCACAGGGGTCACTGAAGACCATCGGAAAACACATATATAATTACATATTGTTTTTGTGATTAATCACTATGCTTTAATTATGTTCAATTTATAACAATGAAAATACATCCTGCATATCAGATATTTACATTACCATTTATAACAGTAGCAAAATTACAGTTACGAAATAGCAACGAAAATAATTTTATGGTTGGGGGTCACCACACATGAGGAACTGTATTAAAGGGTCACAGCATTAGGAAGGTTGGGAACCACTGGTCTAAGTCCATCCATGTTGCAGAGGACAAGATTTCATTCATTTCTATGGCTGAGTAATATTCCATTGTGTATATGCACCATGTCCTTGTCCATTTGTCTATTGATGGACCCTTAGGTTGCTTCCATATCTTGACTATTGTAAAGAATGATGCAGTGAACATGGCGATGCACATGAATTAGTGGTGTTGTTTTCTTTCTATAAATTCCCAAAGTGGAATTTCTGGGTCTGACTGTAGGGGGTGACCTCGAACAGCACAGAGGTCCCAGAAAACAAGGGACTTTTTCTGAGTTAGCTGTGAGCTCCAGGAGAGACATCCCTGTGCACAGTAGATGGTCGGGAAAAGGTTAAGGTGTGTCTTTACCTTAACCTTGATGAGCCTAGTAACTCCTTGTTGAAGTAGTTTAGATTTAGTCATTGGCAGTGGCTGTCATCCCACCTCTTCCTGGGATTCCAACTCATCCCAGCCTCCCCTGAGTCAGGCTGGGACACTTCCGTTAGTTCTTCAGAAAGTGATGGGTTAAATGAGCCATGAACACCAGTCTGTGTAAGTATTCTACAGCAGTAAGTGGAGAGGCGGGTGGAGGGCTGGGCGTGGTGCACAGGAGGTTCTTGGCTGCTGCTTCCTCTCAGGCTCCTGGCAGGAAGCTACCTGTGCAGGGTGAGAGCTGCCTGCACAGGCTGAGGCTGGCCCACCTGCCTTGGGATGTCTGGCTCCACCCCTGGGTCCTGGGTCCTGAGCACCTTGTGGGAGGCCAGAGCAGCAAAGGCCCGTTTTAATGGCTGAGTATTGGCCTCATACAGATACTGTGGGCTCTTTGGAAATCTTGGCCAAGGTAAGTGAGTGTTTGTCATAAAGGAATTCCTTTTCAATTACAAAAATTAAAATGGTGTATTCCTATAAAAAGAAATGAAACAGTTTCCACCGGCATGTCTTACTATGTTTTGCCCTTTATCTTTGATGAGAAAATAAATGACTGGATTATGTTCTTATAGGGAGAGAAGTAACTATCAGGTGTCTATCTCGGTTGCCATGTGAACCGCAGTTTCAGTAGCCATTCCAGCAGCTGCTCTCATTAGCTTACTGCACAGTAGGCCACTGAACTTGACCTGACTCTAGACTGATTGAACTTGACCTGACTCGTCATATGAGGTCATTAGTTCCTCCTTGTCATATGAGGTCATTAGTTCACTGATATTA
>NW_005871619.1:0-22460 GCF_000147115.1 Myotis lucifugus | reverse complement strand
TCTCCTGATTAGGAAGCCAGCAGTGGGAGAGCCCAGCATCCCGCGTCTGTTTTCGCTGATAAAATTCTGAGACTCTCACTGGGGGTTTAGCTACATTAACATCAAAGACACAGCCCAAGGGCAACTGGATTTGAAAAAATGGAGAAAGCAAACATTGTACTCTTCCCAGGGAATCTGCCTCCCTCTTCAGCCCTGGCCCGATTTCTGTCACAATGTTTCCCATCAGAACACCTCTATTAGTGACAAGTCAAGGAGGATCTTCTCTCTCAGGATCAATGAGTTCAAGTCCACAGGTGCTTTTCTTCTTCCTGTGTTTTGGGTAAAAGAACCATTTCCTGCCCACCTTAAATATCAAAGGACATCAGCCTAGCACTGCACATGAGATGCTTGTTGGCGTCTTGGATGCCGAGCTTGGGTCTGGCCATCCTAGATAAGGCGGAGCCTGTGCTTTGGAAGCATTCTCCTCCCTGGCCCCATGGAGAGGGCTTTGCTCTTAGGGAGCCCCAGGGAGAGAGTACTGTGCTGTGAGGGTGTGAGGGCTGTCACAGGCGCATGGGCCAGATGCTTCGGAAGACACACCCTCAAATGATTTTCTGGGGAGGGAGATGTCCATTCAGAAAAGTCCATTCGCATTTGAGGATTAGGAAAAAATGCATCATGGATACAGTCAACCCAGTTGGGCGAGGTTTTCCGTCAGCACAGCCCTGCAGACTTAGGCTGAGAGCAGATTGGATGGGGCTACTGTCTTTTGGAGGGAGAGGGGCACAGCTGTTGGGGCAGCGAGGTATGTGTGGCGGGTGTGTCAGCATGTCTGTGCTGTGTGACTGACACAGGGCTCTGCGAGCCCATGCTCCCTCTTTCTAAGGCACTTACATTTTAATTTTATTCCTAGTCACTGAGCATTTTCAAGGCAACCTGCTGCATAGCTGCTCAGGTTGCTATGGCGATAAGACCCAGTGCAGTCCTCAAGGTGCTTATGAGTAAAGGGAATGTGATCAACATCAACATGACTTAAGGAACAGACCTGTAGTCATTGGTTTAAAAGTACCAGGGAGTGCGGGATTAGAGAAGAGTTTCTGTGATACTCACTAAAAACTAATTGATAGAACAAATGAAAACTGGAACAGATCATTTTCCTTCCTTCCTTCCTTCCTTCCTCCCTTCCTTCCTTCCTCCCTTCCTCCCTCCCACCCTCCCTTCATCCATCTATTTATTCCATCCATATCGCTATCTGTTCTCTCTCTCTCTCTCTCTCTCTCTCTCTCTCTCTCTCTCTCTCTCTCTCTCTCTCTCCTCTCTCTCTTGCAAATACGAGGCACATCTCTTCTCTTCTCTTCTCTTCTCTTCTCTCTATCTCTCTATCTCTCTATCTCTCTATCTCTCTATCTTTCTCTCTCTCTCCAGCAAATACGAGGCACATTTCCAACACTGGAAATTACTCTCAGCACAGGAGGTGGGCAGCAACAGGAATAGACAGGAAGAACGATGCACTATTTCACTGTGCTGTTCCTTGGGGAGTGAGGTAATGAAAGATACATAGGTGGGCAACATAGGTTTACAGTTGTTTGAATGGAAAAAGACACGCAGGTTATGGTTCTTACAGGAGCTTTATTAACTCAGAAGGTGACAATGGCCCAGTAAACCTACTTTTGCCCACCCCTCTATATTCCACACAAAAGTTCACAGGAAGGGAGGGTCTTGGTCTCTTTCCTTTTTTGAAGCCACTAATTGATCACAATTTTGCCAGTTAAGTCTGTTGCTCACTAATCTCGTTTTAACGTGTTACTCCACTGCCACCTGGAAGTAATTAAAAACTGGGTTGTTTACGGATCTGGAGGCAGTTCTTCATGACACTGAGAATAAAGGTCATGTTAGATGAGTGGCTCGTCAGTTATTCCAAAAAGAACCCACTAATGAGGTCCTGAAAGATCAGAGGAAACGGAAGTCTCCCAGGTTCAGCCTTTGGAAGGACACATGCCCTTCTCACAAGCAGAAACTGTGCATTGTAGGTGATAGGGGCTCCCCCCCAAATCTGTTTTGACTTCCGATCTGCTGGGACAGAGACACACACATTGCCACAGGCATGTTAACATAATCATTTTTAAAAAGAAGAAAACAACAAAAAAACACACACACAGAAAAATGTGATAACAGATTGAGCTAGATAGAGGATCTCAGGAGAGCCGCGCGCGCGCGCACGCACACACACACACACACACACACACACCACCCCATCTTCTATGAAATGAAGGTCAACTTAAAACACTCCTTGACTCCCCACTCCAAGTGTTACCAGGAGAACAGGACTCCTAAGTGTGGCTCTAGCACAGATTGGCCGCGTGATCGTGGAAAAGTGCTTTTTAATTTTTCGCCTCATGTGGATGAAAGATGGTTGTGCTGGTTCCCCTCACAACAAAATGACAGGATACGAAGATTCCATTTGTCAAGCCAATGACTGTCCAGGTCAAGTTTTCCCCTCTTTGATCGAACCTCGCAGACTTTTTATGTTCTCTGTGTGTGAAGGGTTTGGGGGTTCCTGGGAGCATGCCCAGGACTAGGCACACAGTCATGCTCATGGCTGGGATTTGTTACAGGGAAGGGACACAGAGCAAGTCAGCAAAGGGCACGCACATGATGGGAGGAGAAATCTGGGGGAACCAGGCACACTCCTCCAAGAGTCTCCCCGTGGCGTCACCCAGGAAACAACCCCCAGCAAGGAGCAGTGACAATGTGAGATGCTACCTACATGGAGGCTCAGTAAGGACTCGATGCCCACGGGTGTTATTGGGTGGTGGGGGAGGGAGTCACACAGGCACCCTCTGACTGTCACGTACATCAATCCCAGATTTCCAGAAGGAGGGCAGGTGTCCAGCGAAAACAGTATTGTTTGCACAGGTTAGGCACAATGAGCCACTCTGAACCATCAGGGTGGTGGGACCCGATAGGAACCCCAGCTCCAAGACTTGCAAACAGGCCTTTCTAGGGAGCGGAGTCCCAGACCTACTATGTGAACTCTTTTCTGTATAAGTGTTTCCTCAATGACGATGGCTCATTTTTTCACTCATTCAACTCACGTTTTCAGTATGTCCAGCATGAAGTACTAGGGAGCGCAAGGGAATGGGACACTGTATACTTTGAGGACTTCACCCCCTAATGCCCAGATTTCCCAGCCTACAGTTAGAGCTCACCCCAAATTACTTTAATATCCCAGACAATTGACCCGATTCTTTCCTTGCTTCACCTAAATGTAAAGCTAGGTTATGTTCAGCTATGAGGGGTCTTCTGCCTGCGCTCCTCTCTCTCTATGACGTTTGGTTCTTTCTAGGCACAGGAAACAGATGGTCAGCCAAGTCAATCAGATATAATTTGGACGCAGGTGCATTTTCTGGTCTCTTGTTCATCTTTGAGTTCTCATAGCAGGAAAGTTGAAGGGGATAACAGGACCATTCACAAAATAATACCAGGCAGTGTGGTAACACTAATATTGTTAATGTTATCATTGTCATCAAGCTAAAATCAGATACCATGAATCAAAATTTCCTTAGGCAATGAGTCATCCAATAAGAAGGCAGGACCCAAGATCTACAAACATAAACCTTAAACATGAAGATTTCAATATAAACATAAAGAATAAGAGATCAACATGGAATCAAAGTCAAGACCTGAGATAAACATGGATTGTATGGGGCTCTTGCTGCTGCTTCCATTGCCCTGGGCTGGACCAAGTGGAGGAGAGTCCCTCATCGCAAGGTGGGGTGGTGGCCAGAGCTCCAGAAAATCACCAAACCGAGTCCCAATGACTGTCAGCCTTTTGTGGCTTCACTGCTAGGCAGATGGGACAGGGGATGAAGCTTTGAGCACCCTAGATTTCCTCCTTCCTCGGTAGCCCATCATAGGTAGAATTGCCAGTCCAGCCTAAAGAGCATTGCTATGGATTGGTGCACTGATCTTTTCATATTTCTATTGATTCCTTTTGTGTTGTTGAAGGTGGCTTGGCCAAGCTTCTCCTCAGAGTCTTAAGTTCCCCATTCCCAGCCTCTCCTGGATCTACTCTCTAGTCTTCCAAAGATCATATCATTTTATATTGTGAGTTTGAAATCAGCTCTCGCAGCTCTCCCTCCTACCTCAAACATTGGGTATATGTTCGTGTTTTCTCTCACAGGGTGAGATGTTCCTCTTTCCTTCCAGCCAATGACATTGTCAAGATTCCTGGAGTTTTCTGGGACCTTGTTTCAAGTTTCTCCTCTTGCCTCTGGCATCATCTCTTTAATGATCACTGTGTTTCTTCTGACACTGTCCCCCGATTTTAAAGAAATGTTCCCTTTGTCAAATTTCGTACTACTCTGTGTTTTTCATTCTTTCTGGTGTTTTATTGTTGTTGTTGTTCCTGGAACATTTTTAAAACTAATAGTCTGTATCCACTACTGTTCCTAACCTCTCCTGATTTGGGCTATGCCTCTTACATTCTACTGACACTTAAATTTTCAAGGTCACCCAGGACTTCCTGATGTCAAATGCCAAGGCTATCTCTTGGTGCAAATTCTCTCTGACCTTCTTGAAGAATGCACCAACTGCCCTTTCTCCTCCATCCATTGCCTTCCTTTGGCTGACAAACTATACTGCATTGTCCTGGTTGACTTTCTCCTCTCTGATCATTTATCCACTGTCTCTTTCCTTATCTAGTCTTTCTTGCTCAGACCTGTAAGTAACCCCAGAACTCAGTCTTCGCTCCCTTTTCTCATCAGTCTCCACTTTCTCTGTTGGTCATCTCATCCCTTTCCCAGGGCTTTATCCATCACTTCTATGGAGATGATTCTAACTGTGGACCTGTCTTCTCTCTTTGGCTTATTTGTTCCCCACTGCCTCCTCTCCTCCTGCCACCTCCAACCAAATATGAATTTGCCTTTGCATTCTTCAGTTTTTAGATAGTATTTATTAGTTTCCAAAATATCACAAATTAGGTGGCAAACAACACATTAAGACAACACTTTTAACCCTGTCTTCAAATAACAGATGTATTCCATCGCAGATCCAGAGGCTGGAAGTCCAAGATCAGGGCATCCGCAGTGCCACACTCTCTCTGAGGCTCCAGGGGAGAATTCAGTCCATACCTCTCTCCTAGCTTCTTGTGGTCCCAGCAATCCTTGGTGTTCCTTAGCGTGTAGATGCCTCACTCCAATCACTGCTGCTGTTGTCACATGGCCATCTTCCCTCGGTGCGTGTGTCTGTGTCCCACCTCCTCTTCTTACAAGGACACCAGTCATCTTGGCTTAAGGGCCCACCTTACTCTTATGATCTCATCTTAACTAATCACATTTACAATGACCCCATTTTCAATTAAGGTCGCACCAGGAGGTTCTGGAAAGAGCATAGATTCAGGGAGGACACTGTTCAACCCCGTACATTAAAATTTTTTTCCAATTCCTTTTTTACTCTCTCTCACACATATTATATGTCTTTCCAGCTCCTGCTTCACATATGATAGATAGCTGATTAATGAGATCCTTAAATAAAAAATAATTTTTAAAGGAAGAAAAAAATCAGGAATCCTTGGCAAGAAGTGCAGATATCTTGGCAAGAAGTACTGTGCTGTGTTAGTCCTGCCCCAACTGTGTTAGCATGCCAGCTGGCAGCCATACTGTCAGCTGCCTGTCCCTCTGCTGATGTAACCTGCGCTGTGTCAGACTGGGCTGGGCCAGGACGGGGTCAGAATCAGGATGGTCAGGGCCAAGACACCAGGAAGTATAGGCAAACTGCTTGGCTTGCATTTTCATGCTATGGACTGAATTGTGCCCCCTCCCCAAACTCACAAGCCCTAACCACCAGTGTGACTGCATTTGGAGATAGGGTCTTTCGGTGTTAGTTTAGGTTCCATGAGATCCTAAGTGTTGGGCACTAATCTGATAGGAATGTGGCCTTATAAGAAGAGGAAGAGAGACATACGAGCACACAACAAGGAAGAAAGTGAGATCTCAACAGTACCTGACCATTCTGGTACCCTACTCTTAGACTTCCAGCCTCCAGAACTGTGAGCAAATAAATGTCCATTGTGTAAGCCATCCAGTCTGTGGTATTTTGTTATGCAGCCCGAGCTAACTAATAGAGATGATTTGCATGTCAACTCACTTTCTAAATCTGATCTGCAACTTCTGAACTCCTCATGTTATATTGCTCCCCTGCCCAGCTTTCTGGGTTACACTGATGCATTACCATCTGACAGATGTTAGGAAGCAAGCTGATGATACAGTGAGCACTCACACGTCTGATAAATGCTGCTGTTTTCTTTTTTAAGAGATTATTGGGCATCTGAATCCTGTGTTTCCCTCCTTTAAAGGAAAGAGGAACATAGTGTTCCTGGTGCTCAGGACTCCATGGTTTAAAAACAAATAAATTGATTTTTTTGTGTGTGTGGAGTTTGTTATGGAGCAACATCAGAAGTCATTCTGTTTGAGAAGCGTTGCTAAAGTGTGAGATGTGGTCCAGGCGTCATGGAGCACATTGACCCAAATCCTATAATTTCAGTACGAGAACATTAGAGTGCGACTGAACTCAGAGTCTGTTGGATTTTATAAATAAGCAACTCTCTGCTTACTTTATTAAATGTTTACTCTTCTTCAACAGAAATTGGATCATATAAAATGGGCTATGAGCTAGATAGAATGAATGGGTCTTATTTTTTGTCTTAAACACCAGATAAATCAGCGTATGTTTGCGGAAAAGCTAGCAGTGTATGTCAAGTTATAGCTAACTACTTGGCAACAGCCCCATAGGTGGTTACTCTCATGGGCCCCACTGTACAGATGAGAAATCTGAGGCCCAGCGAGTTTCAGCGACTTGTCCAAGGCCCTGTCTTGCAGTTCTCTCTCTCTAGTAGAGATTTTTTCTTTTTAAAAAATGTTTTTTCAGTTTCCCACAGTGTGTAAATGCCTTAGAGTCAACACAAATTGTCAACTGAATGACATGCAAATTACAACAGCCATAACTTGAGAGTGGGGATATATTTAAGCAAGTAAATAAATTTTGATTATGGTATGATCCAAGCTAGTATAACCTTCTGGACATTTGACATATTTAGGGCACTTAATTGTGGTTTAAGGACAATATACTTCATGGTGTTGGTTTTTTTTTTTTTTTTGGAAACAATATTGCACATCAAAATAGTTGAGAGACCATTTAGGATTAAAATAATTTAATTTAAAGCCATCTCTTCCCATTGACCTCAAGTATAACGTGATGCCTGTCACATAGTAGGAACTTATATTTACTGGATAAATGTTGAATGAGCAACTTTCCCATCAAATGGTGGTGCATTTCTTTCTTTCTTTCTTCTTCTAGTGTAACAACTTTTATTTCTTTTTTTCTTTATTGATTAAGGTATTACATATGTGTCATTATCCCCCCAGTGCCCCCCCTAACCCCCTGTTTTCTTTCAAATTACTCTCAGTGTGTTAAGAGGAGCTTTCACTTTCCTACATTCTTCCTGCTCCTGCACAGTGCACTCTCTCCACTCCTCCAGTGTAGAGCATCCGGGCAGGCCCATCGGAGGCAGCCGGGATTTCACGGCGGACTGCACAACAGGATGCTGTTCGAGGGAAAGAGATGTTCCAAATCCCCAAGATTTACTAGCCCCGAAGTCAATGCTGCCTCCTTTGATTTTCATGAAATAATTTTATTTTTAAAACCTCCTTACAGTTCCATGCTGCAGCCTTTATTAAAATACGGCACTGAATATGGGCAGGTGTGCAAGTTGATGGAAATCCTTATATGCCAAGACCTTTCGGGGCATTTTATAGCATTTCCCGATGTACTGGATCCACAGCCACGGGCTTGTGCCTGGGAAGGTACTTTTCTCATTAATCTAAGGCAGTGGTTCTCAACCTTCCTCATGCCGCGACCCTTTAATACAGTTCCTCATGTTGTGGTGACCCCCAACCATAAGATTATTTTCGTTGCTACTTCATAACTGTAATTTTGCTACTGTTATGAATCATAATGTAAATGTCTGATATGCAGGATGTATTTATTGTTACAAATTGAACATAATTAAAGCATAGTGATTAATCACAAAAACAGTATGTAATTATATATGTGTTTTCCGATGGTCTTAGTGAAAGGGTCGTTCGACCCCCAAAGGGGTCGCGATCCACAGGTTGAGAACCGCTGATCTAAGGGGACACACACACACACACACACACACACACACTCAGTAAATACAGTCAACTATACTTATGGCATTGTGCGTGGTGTGCCTGTTTCCAATAGGGATCAGTGTGCTCCACCAGTTGATGAAGCTGCACCTAACAATTGTAGAATTTCTGGGTTAGAGCACCGAGTATCCCTCTGACCTTCATGGTGGAGCCCTGGAAAGGTCACCTTGGGGGGGGCAGCAGAATGGCAGGTGCCTAGCCTGTGGGCTCATCCATGTGAACCTGGGTGAGGATGGGGATGTTGCCTGGAGTGTCCACCGGTCTCTGTCCTGGGCTCAGATTGCCTGGGAGAATGAGTTCATGGATGAAGAAGGAGGCCCCCGGGCAGTGAGTGGCAAAGTGAAGGCTCAGCCTGTTGTGGTTGTTTTCACTGGGAATTTAAAATCCCTTCATTTAAGCACTTGCTATGCATAAGGCATTGTTGTAAAGGTTGCCATTTGTTAGTCTATGACCCGTTTAAAAGGGCACTGGCTTACTATATTGAAGAAACTGTGGAGACTGGTGGGGTGGTTTTAACTATTGATTTAAAAGAAGTTTATTGAAAATTGCACTTCTCAAAATGAATCATTTTGAAGTAGACTTAGAATTCTGAGTTTTGAAGTTTTAGTTCCATGTCAAATATTTATAATGTGTTTTGATGCAAGCAACCTGCTGTATATCTGGGAATGAAAAAATATATACCCATATATATTCCTTTATAGGTGGAAATGTCCTTAGATTAATGTTTATTGATGTTTTTTGGATCAGGGACGTGCTGAAGAGGTAAGGAAAACTGTGAAACAGTGGATCCCCAGAAAAACCCAGAAGCACCCAAACCCGCATGAATTTCAGGCACTTTTGCTTCCTTTCAACCTTGTCACCCATCACGTAGCCAGAGGTCGCCAAGCGGTGGTCCTCAGACCACTGGTGGTCCATGAGGTCCGAAAGGTTGGCGACCGCTGAGTAGACCAACTGCGGTTCGTACCGTGTGAAACGCTCTGATAAAGATGCTGGGAGTGTCTTTTTCAGACGAAGTTTTATATTGAAGGCCTCGCCCTTTCCTGACCTCCGGTCCGTCCTTGCTGCCTTTGCTCCTTTGTTACGCGTACGTTTTCCCTCTTGCTGTGCCCATGGAACTGTGCCAGTCACTTCCACTACAATTGTTCTTGTACCAGGAGGAGTAAGGGGATTTTATAAAAAGCCCTCATCAGGCCATGTTCAAACTATAGATGGCATTAAGAAAGAAAGGCCATGCTGTGTTGTTTCCCCGCCCTAATTAGATGGTGACATTTTCAGTTCCTGGCATTGTTATCCGTTGGAATTGAACCCTGTCATTGAGAGCCGAATGAACTTGAGATTGAGGAGGGCCGTTTCCTGTTTCCCAGAAGGAAAGGCGGCCCGGCTCCAGCCTCCAAGGAAAGACAGCGCAGGGGCCATCTGGACGCATGGGACGTGTTTCCACAGCTCCAATTCCCCAGCTAAGTCATTTGCTTTCAAAAAATTATTCTAGGACTCGGGATTTTAGAACATTATCTAGATTACACGTTCCCATCATGAACAATGAAATCTGGAAGAAAAGTATATCTCAGCCTGGTGGGGAGTGTTTGAATGACCCACAAACAATTACTCAGCGCCTAGGAACTTGGCCTTGCCATGATTTTCCGTCAGTCCATGCCCGATCTGTCCCAGTTACTCCCTCTTCTGCTGACTTCTACTCTGTCCTCCCACTGTGGGAGGGAAGATATACCCGTCCATGTCTCCATGGGTTCTCTTCTGCCGAATTCCCTCAGTGAAGAGAACTGAAACTCCCGGTGTGGGCCAGGACGTCCTGGCTCTGCCTGAGCGGTGTCCAGGCCACTCTGAAGTCCATGTCAGACGTGAGGTCGGAGCCTCGGGCTTCTCCGAGGCCTGACGGGTGACTTCCGCTGGGATCCTCGCGTGATTTGTCTGCCATCTTGAACGTGTGGATCCAGGTGGATTTTTCTCAGTCTCTTCCTGTTCTTTGTTTACTGGGTTTGATTTGTTGACGTGAAAGATGACTACATATATGTCCCTCTTGTCTTTTATCAAAATTACCAGAATGTTTATTTTAAATTTTATATTGAGATTTTTAAAAAGGAATCTTTGGTAGGTGGTAAGTGCATGCATAATTGTCTATTAAAGAAAAAGAATGAAGCAAGAAAACTGCTTTTAGGTACTTAAAATATTCATTGATTACACATTCCTCACAGATATCTCAAATTTTATTTCTATTTGCAGTACATAGGGGAAAAAATATCCAAATACCCATTGTTGCTTCTATTGTAAATTCAGGATCTATGATTAGCTACTTTTTCTAATAGTGACTTGATTTGTTGATCGTTACTCTGTGCCTTGTGACGTGGTTAGTAGGAGAGTAGAAGGCCCTATGGACATATGACAGGATATTTCTTGGGCCTAGGGACACGTGACTGAGGATGTGTCTGCTTGGGAGGCTCTGGTGAACTGAGGTGGCATGAGTGCCAAACGTGTTAAAGCCCCTGTGTAACAACAGGGGGATTCCCAATGGTGAGAGTCAGAGCCTAACATGAAGCTTCAGGAAAATTCTTTATGTACCTGGTACATCACGTTATTACCTAGGATGTAAAATCCAGTCTTATAGAGAATTTTGTTTATTAGTAACTGTCATATGGAACCAGAATTTCAAGGCTGGAGGAAAATGAGCATTTTGGAATGCACCGTTTCCTAGGATTTAAATTTGACTTATCTTTGGGTCTCAAGTCCTTCCCTAAAAGAATTGGGTGGGACAGAAACTGTCAATTAGGGACAGTTATGGGAATTCAGTTACAGAATTCGATAAGGACTGGGCACTAGATGGAAATGAAAGAACACCAGAAGAAAAGCGAAAAGCAAATAGGCCGCACGTCCACGTCAATTCTGTGCACCAGGATTCCCCCTGACGGCTGCATGATTAATTCAAAGATGTATTGATTTTTTCTTCTCTGCTCTAGCCTGCTGATCTGCTTTTGTTGAAGTGTTTGTGTGGATCAAACCGATCTGACAGTCAAAAAGTGTGCTATCGTATCGGTCCCCGTGGTCTGGAACAAACATTTTATACCGAGTCCTTATCATCAGTAACTGAACAGGAGAGAGATCCATGAACACACTCCCATGCCATGCTGTGAGATGAATTTAGGGACTCCAGCCTACCTCAAAAGCACCTGGAATGATGTGTTTTAACACATGTGCACTTTGTATGTGTCTGTTTATGTATGTGTAAATGTTGGGTTAGACATGTGGCTTTTTTACTCTTAATGACAAATATTAACCAAAATTTATTTAGGCTCTCTGGGATTTGCTTCAAATGAATCCAGTGCACGGGGGCAGCGTGCAGCAAGACCTGATCAATGTTTAAAATGGGTGATGGACACATGGGGGTTCATTATACTCGTTTTGTCTTCTGTGTACATTTAAAATATTGTATAATGAAAAACGGAGGAAACACGCCTATACAAGAAACCATGGTATTTTTATGTGAATCTTCAGAGTACACAGCTTAACATGAACAACTGGCACGTCTTCAAACCAGAACCCGGCAGATTATGAATGTCATGTTTTAAAAATTAATGATACATTCTCTGGAGTGTTGTTTTCCTGCTGGTTATAAGCTCTGAAATTCTGGGGCAAGACTAGAACCATAAAGAAGTTTGTTCTTCTTTACAATTAGTGATGCTCCTCCAAATTGATGGGATGGCTTCCGCCAGCAAGTCCCAAGCTGTGTCCATGGAGAGGTTAAGTGGGTAGGGAAAAGGTCATGTGGATTCTGGGTTCCCCCCAAAAGTTAGGCCTGGCCAATGTGGCTCAGTAGTTGAGCATTGACACATGAACCAAGAGGTCACCAGTTGGATTCCCGGTCAGGGCACATGCCTGGGTTTCAGGCTCATGTCCCCAGTAGCAGGCATGCAGGAGGCAGCCGATTAATGGTGTTTCTATCTCTCCATCCCCCTCTTTCCTCTCTCTCTTAAAATCAATAAAAACATATTTTTAAAAATTTAGGAAAGGACATATTAAAAAAATAATAACAGAGTTCTTTACCAAAGGACCATGCCCCGGGAATCCTGTGGTCGTGGCAATTTTTATTTTCATTTATTTTTATCTCTCAAGTCCATCCATGATGCTCCTTAGAAGACAATTTGGGAAATACTACGTTAGAATTTAAGGGAACTAGAGCTGATTTATATAAAAGTGGCATTTTTTTAAGTCTTAGGTTCATTGACTAAAGATTAAGAATGAGCTAGTTGTTAGCACAAGACAGACACTGTTTATGGGTAGAAAAATCTGAAATTTCTATTTTTCTAGAATCTAGTTCATAGATGTTATGGGTTTTATTGGATTCAGATTTTATTTCCTACCTTTCTTGGCATTATTTTTATCCTCACCACTACAATGCAAGACACCATCATGGCCAGCTCCAGAGTGACCATGTGTGGAGTGGGAGGAGAGGATGGAGCAGCAAGAGGGAACCAGCTCTGTGTGGGTCCTCAGGGGGGACCAAGACCTCCAAGAGCAATGAGCTTGGAGAAGAAAGCTGAGAGTGGTAGGGCCTTCTCACCCCAGTTGAGGAGTTTGGGTTCTTTCATAGAGATAATAGAAAACTGTTGAATACTGGACAGCAGGGGACCATGTGACCATGGTTGCTATATGGAGAGCAGTGGGGAGTGGGAGCAAATGCATCAGCGAATGAGTAGTCGGTATACATGGTGGAGACTTGACGGGAGTTGTAGACATGAGGACAGATTTGGGAAATGCTTGGGGAAGGTTTGATATGTTGGCTGATAGATTGAGTGTGATGGGTAAGAGAAAGATGGTTATCAAGGATGGCCAAGATTTTTGGCTTAGAGAATTTAGTAGATGGTGGTCCTATTAATAGGTAGAAAAACATTATTATTTAACTAGAGGCCTGATGCATAAAATTCGTGCAAGAGTACACCTTCCTTCCCCCGGCTGCCAGCACTGGCTTCCCTCTGGCATCCAGGACCTGGGCTTCCCTTTGGCCACCAGCAGGCAGCCAGGACCTGGGCTTCCCTTGCAGCCCTGGCTTCGTCCAGAAGGTTGTCCGGTCTAATTAGCATATTATGCTTTTATCATTATAGATGTTATCAAATAAAGTGAATAGCTTGTAATAATAGGCAGAGCCCTATTAGAAAATCTCTTCTTGGTGTTGGTGGCGGAGGACCTTCCTGTCTCAAGCTCTCTAAAAGTACCTTCCGAAGGCTGGTTTTGCATCTTTCACAAGACACTGCCTCCTAGCTTTGCTCACCTGGTTTTCTCGCTTCTGTTTCACCATGGGCTTTATCTGACGTGCTCTTACTCTGCCTCACCCCGACTTCAGCTGCTTTCTCAGGGACCAATTTCAGGTTAGACCAAATTGAGGAAAGCGAATGGTTTAGGCATTTGAGACAAAAAGTGATGGTGGGCTCTTCTCAGCTGCCCCACCCTGAGAACTCTGGGCACCAGTTGACACCTCAGTTATTCACTCTTTAATTTTGCTTCACTTATTTAAGCTACATGTAAAGAGCACATTCTACTCTTTGCTGTGAATGTGGCTTCTTGGAGAAGTGCCGACTTAGGTTCTCCTTGCTCTTCTGTTTATCGAGCATCCAGGCTGTCTTTAATTCCTTTTTATAAGTTTAGGCCATGTTCTCCTTTGCCCATAGTCACCCCTTCCTCATTCTTGTTTAGTGTGTGGAGGCTTTATCTTTTTCCAGGCTACTCTCAGCCAATTCTTCTTCAGAAGAAATTCTTCCAACCACTCCTTTTAAGTTTGACAATTTTCAACCTTTGGGTCATTTTCTCTGTTCACTTTGATCTTTCTCCAAATACTTCTCCATCAAGGACAGCGCTTAAATTTTCTTCTGAAATCAAGTAGTGAGGGAAATGAACTTTTATATCTCTTCAAGAAAGTAAATGTGGTCAGACTACAATCGATTTTCTCTGGAGAAACTTTATGTGGTCATGTTTCTAATTAGAACATGGGTATAAATTGTGTCCTTTCCAACTTGTTCCATGCTTTTGTGTTGCAGCAATGTTTTTCACTTCTTCTTAGTTTTAACTTTTAAATTGGGATTTTCCCCCCCTAACGGAATAGCAATGTTATTTGATGAAGACCAACTATTTTCTTTTGTACAAGTTACATGAAAAAAATAAATATTTGACTTGTCTTCTGTTTTTTGTAATTGCTTTTGTTTAAAGACAATGGTGAATCACCAATGCAAAAGCAATTAGAAACTCGTTTTTTAAAAAATAAATAGTTGAGGAGAAATTTGAATCCCTGTGTTCACAGGAGCATTATTCATAATAGCCTAAAGGTAGAAACATCCCAAATGTTCATAGACAGAAGACTGGATAAACAGAATGTGGAATATACTTGCAAGAGAATATTATTCAGTCTTAAAAAGAAAGAAAATTGTGACACATGTTACAACATGGATGAGCATTGAGGACATTATGCCGAGTGAAATAAATCAATCACAAAAAGATAAGTGATTCCACTTATGGGAGGTACGAGCGTAGTCAGTTTCCTAGACATGGAGAGTGAATGGTGGGGGTCAGGGGCTGAGGTGGGGAGGGAAAGTGGGGAGTTGTTGTTTAATGGGTACAGAGTTTCAGGTTTATAAACAAAAAGTTCGGGAGATTGGTTGCACAATAATCTGAATATACCCAACACTTCTGAATTGTATTCTTAAAAATAGTTATGATAAGTTTTATATATTTTTACCAGAGTTTTAAAAATTATTGCATTTTTCCCCTTTAAATGGGAAAATTGATTTTGTTCACAGATAAAGACCTTAGATGAATTAACTTTAAATATTTTCATATGTGTAACATTGTATTTTAGAGACAGCTTCAAAAATCATCATTAGAATTGTTTTATCCTAGCATTTTTTTCAAAGAATAAATGGTTGATGGTTTTGAATTTGGATAGTCTTTTTTTTTTAATATAGCCAAAAAAGTCAGCTCTTAGAAAATGAAAAACAAGTAAATTGTAGACTCTAAAATTGTAATAACATTTGGAGAAAAGATTGCGGTGATGGTGATTTTTATCAGTCTTCATTTTCTTTAACACTGTGGTTGCCTGAATGATATATAACTTGGATATAAGCTACAAGAAAGCAGTATCTGATCAGTTTGTTCATGTCTAAAGAGGAGCTGGCAGCTCGTGTAAACTCCATGGGTATTTGTTTAATGCGTGCACATGGAAGGTATCTGTGTACTAGTTTCCAGGTGGGCACGCGGTATGTAGAAGAGTGCTTCTAGATACACGGCACTTCCTGTGTCTGTTTATCACATAGCGCACATCAGTGAGCTTTTAGTTCCTGAGTATTTTGTATCTTAGAGTAAATAATTTAAGCTGATCCTATAGATGAAAACAGTGAAAAACTGAAGGGTGGAGACATTTTTTTCATCATTTCAAAGTATGTGAATAACAGAGTTGACCTCTATTCAGGACACTAAATTCTGCAATAAATTTTTAGTGAGCACCTACTATGTGCAAGCCCAGCACTTGGCCTTGTGAATATGGATATAAATAAGGAAGGAACATAGTCCCTTCACTCAAGGAAGGGATTTATAATCCAGTGTGTATTGGAAGGGAGGGGAAGACAGTACTACGTTCTGACCTTAATAGTGCCCACACTCTCCAACTCCGCCTCTTCTTAGCCCCTGTGTGAACTTGACCGTTCTTCTTTCCCAGTGACAATCCTTTGGTGGGGTTACCCTAAAGGAAGAAGGTAGAGGTCTTTGGCAGCTCCTGGTGGTCTGGAGTGGCCTACGTTTCATAGAGAAGTTACAAGGCTGTTGGTTCCGACAATGATGTGATCGGCAGCCTAACTGCACCACAGGTTATTAATTCAAAAGATAAAATGTGACCGTCTGTTGTCCTAGAACAGTGTTTCTTAAATTTTTGTGTACACATGGATCACCCAGGGGTCTTGTTCCAACAGATTCTGATTCAGTAGTTCAGGATGGGGCCTGGGACTTGGCATTTCTAACGAGCTCCCAGGGGTTGCAGAATCTGCTAGTCCCAGGGCCACACTGCGAGTGGCAAGCCTGAGGTCCGTGGTCCGATCGTCCGTGATAACCACCTGGGTGGTTTTCACAAACACGCATGCCCTGTTCTCAGAGATTTGCTCTCATTGGTCTGGGCTTGGCCCCGCATCCCTATTTTACAAAGTTGCCCACATGAGTCTATTGTGCTACTGGTGCTGAAGACCACGGCCCTGGACAAGCACAACAGGCACTTGTCTGTCTCCCTGGGTGGCTGAATCCACTGCTGTGGTTTGGTGAGTACCAGGGTCTTTTAGGGATGTAAGGAGGAGGATTGGGGAAATTATCATGACAGCACCCAGCGCAGGATCTAGAGTTCAGAATGTTTGCTGGACAAGTGAATGAAATGACTGATCATTTTCACACAGTGTATATTCTGGTGAGTGACTCCATCCCAGGGCACTCACCAAGGCCTAATCCCTGTGGGCTACCGCGGGCTGGTTATGTGACCTTATGCTCTAACTCTCTGTGCACTATTAGTATTTTGAAAAAAAATAAAAATAACTCAATAGAAATATTGTAAATAATGGAAATCTCAACTTTATAGTTTTATTTTCTCAAATATTTATTTGCTATATGGTTTGCATTTATTTACCAAGCAAGAAACTTCTGCTCCAAGAAATCGGCCCAGTTTTGGAAAGCGGAGTTAAACAGCTCCCATTTCCACATTGTCTTTTGTCCCTGTTCACACTCTAAGCAGAGCTCCCACCTGCCACAGAGACGGAAACAGTTTCCGGTCCTCCCCGCCTCCTCCCCTCCCTGCCTGATGACACCCCACGTTTCTGTATAGTGTGAGGATATATCCGCTTTGATAGGTAAATCTGTGGTCATTAACTATTTTACAATCTGAACTCCACTAAATGAGGCAAATCAACACCATTTTCATCTCTCCAATGAAAAGTCAGTCTTCTAGTCCTAAGGAGACCCAAGAAACGAGAAACGAATATAATTGCTTATTTGAATTATGAAATCTTTCAAGTAGGGATTTTATCTGTTTTCATCCCAGTCTGGTTCTGGGAGGGGTTCAGTGAGGGTGATGTTGTTGAAAAGATCGTTGGATGAATACATGCATTTCCCAAAAACAGAAAAAGACAGAGAGTAATAATAACAGGGACACTTTAGCTCAACACAAGAGACAGGGGTTCATGCTTTGGCATAAATAATATTAGACAGAACAAAATCCCACTCCTATCTCTATGCATATTTTGATATCCTTACAACGTATATATGAATCAGTCAACTATAGCAGCTGTTAGTTGGTAGATTTAAAAAATGTAATAAATGATATAAAAAACGTGAAGATTCACCTTTAGTTTTTAAGAATCATTTCTCCAAACCTTCCCTGTTTTTTCTACAGAAACTGCACCAAAATATTCGACTTCCCAAACCTCAAGGTCAAGGGTCGGTGAGCCTGGGGGTACAAATGTAATCAGGGTCCAGCAGTGGCTGTCCTTGGGCTCAGGCTAAACTGGGTGATGAAGTTAGCCTGGAGGGGAGAGAGGATGATGTCAGCCGGTAATGTGATAACACTGCCCCGGGTCCTCCTCGCCTTGGAGCAGGCTGCGTTTCCCATCAGTTACTGAGATGCATGCTCCTTTTTAAATTAAGTTTCTGTCATTGCTGGTTTGGCTTTGATCTCAGGTTGATTTCTGGTTGCTTTGATTGCCAAGGACATGTGATGGCAAAGGGATTCTTTGGGTCCACGGACATTACATGCTCTCAGCCCTGATCCAAACCTTGGGGACCAGACGTGCTTCAGAATTTCTCAGATTTTTGACAAGCGACGGTGTGCATATTCTGAATGTTCTGTACCCCGCGCAGGGGGCACGGGGCGGCACTGCTTTGGGATTTCTGCAGAACTTCGGGCCTTTCATTCTGGGTGTGATACCCTGGGACCAAACTGTACTTTGTCAATTAGGGCCAGGTTTTGCTGGCAGGTGAATCATGAAGAGACTTTCTCAGTTTTCAGATATTTTCTGATTTGGGAATTACAGATAGATGGCAGATGTGTGTTGTGGTTGTTATTGTTAGATTATAAATTGATATACTTTCTGGCCAGGTGATGGCATCATTCCTGTTTTCTAGCATTGACTCAAGTCCCTCTAATCTTCCCTCTCTCCCTCCTTCCCTTTTTCCCTCCATCCTTCCCTCCTTCCCTCTTTGGTCATTTCATTAGGATTTGGAGAGGAAGCAGCTGTGTATGGTCTTTATGGACTCAGGTCTTAAGTGGAGCAGATCTGTGGCCACACCCTGTCTCTGCTGCCAGGCAACTCCCAGGGCTTGTTCCCTGAGATAATCACCTCTACCTCCTCAGCTGTGGCGAGGACACGGCAAGGTGGTGGGTGTGAAGGCTCTGAACGTGGTCCCCAGCACAGAACCAGCGCTCAGTGGGTGGCGGCCGCTGTCGTCACTGCCACTGTCGTGGCTGTGTCACTCTGCACTGGCTGTCCTCTTCTAAGCAGTGCATTTATTCACAGTGATTTTTTTTTAAATTGTGAAGTGCATTTGCTGTTGCTCACCTGTGAGTTATTTGGCGATACCTGTCTGAAAACATCACCCATCCTGGTCCTCTTCATCTGCCTCAGCTTTAAAGGTCGCCGGAAGGGAACATTGCACATAGCCACGCTCGACTACGTGAGGAGGTGAGATAGATAGGTGATAGGTAGGTAGGTAGATAGATATGGATTAATGATAGATATGGATGAATGGAGGGGTAGGTAACTGTGGGTCGATGGATGGATGGATGGGTGGATGGATGGATGTATAGATGGGAGAATAGATATTAGATATGGATAAGAGGGATAGGCAGGTGATAGGTATGGATGAATGGATGGATAGACAGGCAGATAGATTGATAGATGATAGATAGATAGATAGATAGATAGATAGATCTGAACCTCAAATGGTTATGGACAGGAAGTGCCATGACATGCCATAGGATTCTGCATTTACTATGGACCAGAACACAACCAAGATTCCTTTTCCAAAGGGAGGAGGGGAGGATTCACATGGGCAACGGTGCTTTCTTGCTAGGAAATCATAGCCCTGCCAGAGTTTCCATCGCCTCGGTTACTGTCACATAGATACACGGATGCATTTGAGAGCCTCGCTGACACACGGGCCCATCTCAGCGTGCGGAGCGGTACTGAGCCGGGTTCTGCTCTTACGTTGCTGAGACCCCTCCGTCCCTGCTATTTTGAGAGGCGCTGCTTCTCCAAGGCAGCCCCGAGGACCTCAAGGTGACCATGGCAGGGGCTGCACCCCTCAGCCTCGGGAAGTCCCTGCAGCCTCTGCAGCCTCCGAGTTATCTCTGTAACTAACTGTGTCTCATCTGGATGATGCCTGCGATTCGCGCTGCTATTTGAGTCTTTATTCGCCGATGTGGACATTTTGGATTAGAGGTACATGATAAGACCTGTGGTGCGATTGGCATTTTCAGTTTTCTGGGTGAATAGAGCGCCTGTTGGTCTGTTTTCAGTTCGCTTCTTTCTCCTCCCAGGTCCCTCTCCCTGGTGCTTCTCCGCACACAGAGCAGGGTGTCTCCAGGGGACCGCGGTTTCCTGGCTCATGTTTCAGGCTTGAAAGCAGTATCCAAATGCAGCCGCATTTTACAGATTGGCAATTTTGCTCTAATTAAGCTTCATGAATATGAAGCTTCTTGTAGAATTCCCACGATGCCCCATGGTGAGGATCTGCAATAACAGGCCTCCTCAGCTCACGGTGACCTATTAGAGTGTCACTTTGGCTCAACAGCACCGTGATGTTCGCTCAGATGAAGTGCAAGCCACGTATTAGTTCATTGTCAGGCCTTCGCAGAGGCGGCCAGAGGGGCGCATTTGTCTGGAGGGCTTGACAGAAGCCCGGAGAAGGTCAGTGTCTTCGCCGATCTCCGAAGTTAAATGCTAATGCGGTGCAGCGGGAAGGAGGTGGCATTTGTGAAACTACCCTGGTTATGTTTTCTTCTGCCAGGATTGGCTGTGTCCTGGCAACATCTCGGATGAGCCAGCTTCTCTGGGGCTGAGGAGGCCTCTTCCTTAGGGACAGCTGTTTGGGGACCAGTTAGTTCCCACGCAGTAGCATCTTCTGAATCAGGGATTACCGTCGGCTGGTTCTTATTACTTTACTTACTTCTGAAAGTAGGAAAACATTCTTAATTCAAAACTCCAAAAGTATTTTTTTAAAAAAGATAGAGAGAGCCCGGGCGGTGTGGCTCAGTGGTTGATATGGATGGACGGATGGACAGATAGATACACAGACAGAGAGATAGACAGATAGAGCTGAACCTCAAGTGGTTATGGATAGGAAGTGGCATGAAAAATAGGAACCAGGAGGTCAGGGTTTGATTCCTGGTCAGGGTACAGGCCAGGGTTGCGGGCTCAGTCCCCAGTGTGGGGTGCGTATGAGGCAGCCAATCAATGATTCCCTCTCATCATTGGTGTTTCTCTCTCTCTCTCCTCCCTCTCTAAAATCAATAAAAACATATTTTTTAAAAACAGGAAGAAAGAATGGGAGCATCTGGAGAGCTGTCCATGCTCCCCAGCTGTGGGGGTCGATGTTAAGAACTGAGGATGTTGCCTGGCCAGTGAGGCTCAGTGGTTGAGCATCAGCTCATGAACCAGGAGGTCACAGTTCAATTCCCAGTCAGGGCACATGCCCGGATTGTGGGCTCAGTCCTCAGTGTGGGGTGTGCAGGAGGCAGCCAATCAATGTTTCTCTCTCATCATTGATGTTTCTATCTTCCTCTCCCTTCCTCTCTGAAATCATTAATCAATAAAAATATATTTTTAAAAAATATAGAGAGAAAACTCTACTCCTCCTCTCCCTCCCCCATCCCATTCCCAGGTTTGCAGACCCCACCCTCACACAGGTGCCTATTGTATTTCTTTGTTGTCTATCCTCCCAAAGTCTCTGTGTATAAGCAAATAAAAATGCACCACTTCATGCTCAGAGTCAGCAAAGCATCGGTTCTCCCGCTGAGCACGTCCTGGCAGCTGCCACATTCTAGAAGATTTCTCCCCTCCTGGTGGTTTTCAGGAAACCGTGGCCATGTTGCTTTAGGACAGGCCCTCAGAGCCCGTGGCCACTCCTCCTTCCTTGCAGCTCCCTGGCCTTCCTGTTCTCAGAGGGAATAAAACCCTGGACTTGGTCCATTTCCTTTTTCCTTGCAACTTGAAAGGCACTTGGACCAGCCCCCTGGTGTTGCTTTTCACTCCTTTCATTTTAAAAAGACTTATACTCTGGTTTATTTGCTCCTATTGTCTGTGAAAATGGCCTGCATAATTAGGCCCACAGAGAACCCATCTCCAGGGCGAGTTATGGATGTATTTCTCATGTCAGCCAGTCTCATGTCAGGCGCAAGTCACCTCTGGGGATGGAAGGTCCTGCGGAGGGGCCTGCCCGAGCATGCGCACTGCTCCTTACTCCACAAGCTTCAGTCCGTAGGACCATGCAAAAGGGGGTTCGCGCACTCCCTCAAGGTCCAGAAAGACAGCCACCCACATGGTGGGTGGAGATAGAAAATCAACTCACTCATGCAAAAAAACAACAGCACTGCATTATATATAATACAAGATTTGACTAATTGAGTCATTAGAAACCTTTAAAAAATCTTCATTAAGCACATTTTTATTTTTTGGTTGCTTTTTTTCCGGTAAACATAAAAATTGGGTACCATACTTGCCTTAAGGGGTTGATGTAGAATGGTGCTTTGCATACAGTTGGCACATCTTCAACTTTGTTCTGCATCAGATAAGATGGACTGGGATGCAGGCCACCGTGGGACCCTCACTTGCACTGCGCAGACAGCCTTCTGCTGGCTTCTATTTTTTGCGCTCCTCGCTGTGGGCCTGTATCGCCTCCCTGGGCGAGGCCATTTCTGTCCATGTCACACCTAATTAAACTCCAGCCTTCACATGGCCAGCGTCAAAGACAGCTGGGAAGAAAAATTACATGATTGCAGTTCATTGTCTTGAGGTAGCAGCCACCACAAACGTGGTGCGGACATGGGCAGTGGTTGCTCAGAAACGATGCATCTGGTGCCTTAAAGGGAGAGAGCAGAGCGTGCTGCTGCACATGAACTCCTTCAGCATCGGAGAGTCTAGCAGTGCATTTGGCCTTTACCTTCAAGAGAGGCTGGGCAGAGAGCTATCACTCCCTGGTGTGCCGCCGCTAATGGCCCAGGTGACAATT